>NW_013952727.1:267457-285084 GCF_001266775.1 Austrofundulus limnaeus
ATATATATTAGGTGTAAGGTAACTTGTTCTGTTTTCTCTATTTTCTGTGACGTTTTCTGAGCCATTATCTCAGAATTTGCAAAATACTTCTAACTAAGGTCTGGACTTACCAATTACAATTTGGTGGTCCTCATTCTCCTCTGGCTCCAACATGTAAGGCTGGATGGACAAGTATTCTGTTGTTGACATAATTTAATTAATTTGTAAATAAAAAGATTTTGGGCTGCTTGTAAACCCCTCTTTCAAACTAGATTGGATTGCTCTGGAAGCTGGAAGCACATCATTTGGAATTAAAGAGAAGCCTCAAAACTAGTTGCTTTAAGACACAAAAAGGGGGTGAAAGAGGGGCTTGTGGAGTTACAACAAGAAGGATTGCAGACCAAAGCATTGCAGTTTTACTTTATATAGACCCAACTGAATGATGTGAAAAAGAAGGATTTTAAAGCAGGATATGTCTCATTTAAGATGAAATAAACTTAAAACTATGCTATAAAAAGAATTTTGCTCAATTAATACCAACAATGTTTAAAGCAGTAACAGTTCCTTTTGTGTTAATTATTATTTTTCTTATTGATTTCTTTTCTTTTTTTTTTGCATCCAGAGTTACATCAGGAGTTTCAGAGACAGACAGTCAGAAAGACGGTCGTACTCCCACAGTCGAATGAGCCGCTCTCGAATGGCTCAACTGGACTACGACTGTGGCTCTCAAGTGCCTCTCACAGCTCCCAGCGGACCTGCAGTTCACATCTGAGCCTGTGATTTGCACAAATCAAAACACATACACAATCAAAGTCTACTTCAGAAACTCTTAGTCGCCACAAGGGATGTCTAACTTGACCTTGCCGTGCCAACCTAATCAACCGTCTGATAACCCAACAAGAGCTTACTGTGTTCTGGAGGTGGTAAGATTTATGGTGTTTCTCACCACACAAAACAAAAGTGAGATTTCTTTGTTTTGTGCCCATTTTTGCTTTTCAAGAAAGTCTAAAAAACAAAGGCTTCTGCTTTGAAGAAATCAAGACAGTCATTATTTAATACATTATTTGGCTCCCAAGTTATTCTGCCCAGAATCTTGGGGAAATGGACCTGTTTTATGTGTGATTAAGTAAACTATTTCAATTTCAGTGGGACTGTTATGGAAAAAAGGGGGAAAAAAACAACTCTGAACTCTACAGGAAACCTTTTCTGATAAAAAAAGGCATGTTTTTTTTCTTCAAAGAATCAAGGTAATGCTTTTTAAAAAAATGTCGACATCCTTACATTTTTAAAAAGGCTTTTGAAGCATGAAACACTTTGTTTCAAGGATTCCGGGAAGGGTGCTTTTGGCTAAATGTCGGAAGAGAAAAAAATAGTTTACAGCAGATACTGGAACTCTTTTTTTAATTGAAAACCCTCTGTGTGAATTAAAGTATTTATGAAACTGGCATTACATATTTTATGAGAACCTCCGATATGGTGGCACGAGTTTTGTGTGACCTCAAAAGTGGACCAGTTTTTGGTCAAACCAAAAGCTATTTTGTTTTCTCACGTTAGTATCTTTTCCTGCATTGTTGCCATTTTCMTGGAATTTGTTTACATCCCATTATTGCCGTTGTATCCTTGTATTCGTATTTTTTTCCTTCTGTAAACCTAACAAGGATACATTGTTCTTCTTTTTCCCGAGTTGAAAATATTTATAAGCAATGTAATACTTTGTATTTCCATGTTCCTCTAAGTGCTACCAATTCCTTTATCTGCCTGTTATCCTGAAACAATGTTCTTCTGGGGTTTGTTAAAGACAAAAAGCTGCTGATTGATGTCATCGAAGAATTTACCTGTTTGTGTGTGAGAGTGGACTTGAGCTCTAAGACTGACAGATTGTAAAAAAAAATTAACAAAAGTGATGAGGATCATTTAAAAACAAGCATGTGGTTCTTTACGTTTTATTTTCTCATTGTGCCGGAAAACACGTACATCTTTCATTTGGGTGACCTGTTATGAAATGAAGAGGATGAAGGTAAAGTTTATCTCCTTTGAAAAGAAGAAGGCGAGGAGATGAAAGCGTTTGCAAATGGCACCCTCTAATGTTTACCGTTGGACCTGTCTTCTGGACCGTCTCCGTGTGCTTTTGTTTGCACTGGAATTCACGTGTTACTGTCTTGCATCGATATTTTTCTACCAACATCCAAACAGGAATCTGAACAGGAGGTGTTTTCTACACAAAAGGGCTGTTTGAGCATTAACAAAACAGAGGTTTTTTTCATTACCTTTATGAATGCTAACACTACTAATGAAACAATTTCCATTGACGAAAACTGAATAGAAATTATGAACAATAAATGCTAATATTACTATAAATTTCAAATCTGAATGAGGTTTGACCTAAAAATAATTTCAAAAGTCTTTACTTGAATGCTTTTGTACCACTAATCTGTAGCCACTCAGACTTATCAGCATTTGCAGGTTTTTATGTCACAGCAGGACCAACTATAGGTCAAACTCCATTAATGCATGACAATACTTCTAAAGTGTTTATTGTGTTGTATCATTGTTGCCAGATTTCCAGTTTGTTTGTCTAAAGGTATCCGTTGTCATCTATTCCCTTTGCTTCTCCTCCACCTGTTTACACTGTCCTGTAAAGGCCTTGAAAAGGACGTGCATTAAGTGAAGCCACTTTTGGTTCTGCTTTGTATTACTCTGATAATATTTCACTGCAATTGTTGTATACGTGTTGTTTTATTTCTGCTTTTACCTCAGTCCTGTTTTGGATGCTTCGTTTTTTGTGTGAGTGTGTGTTTTATGTAGTGAACGTGTAACGTCAAGTCTGTCCTTTTTTTAAAAAAATGTCAAATTTTTAACATCAGCTCCTGTTTTTCTTGTATTTCAGGGGCAAAACTAAAATTGCTTGTTTTCATTTTCATACTGTACACGTTGCAGTTGAATTGTGTACAACATGTTAGGGTATTAGTTTTGTAGATATTGACCTGTAAATATTTTAACGTGCAAATGTTTTCATTTTTATCTCTCATATTGTATTTCATTTCTGCAGCTGATCATTTTTAAATAGAGTAGACCTGTCATGCTGTGATACTGCTGTATGTATTTAATTTTGCCGGGTGGGAATGCGCCACTTATACAGATGTTTGAACATGCAATGATGAAAATCAGCAGAAAAACTGAACCTTGACTCTGAATTGTCTTTATCCAAGTCTTCGATTAGCTTTTATTTTTATTCTTCTACTGCTACTTTTTTCAGTTTCTATTTTTAATGCTAGAATTGATGCTTTTAGCTTCTTATAATATTGAGCTCAGCTTGAAATGACTTCAAAAGAACTTTATCCTCAGTTCAAAGGAGTACAGGCAGCTGCAGCACTTATAGTATTAAACAACACTATTAGCTGGTATGGATGTCTGCAGTAAAGCAGGATAGCAGAAATAACAGGTTAATTCTCTATGCCTAATCTGCAGAGAATGGCAGTTAAAATTGTTAGCTTTATACTTTGTCTTTGACTTTTATTTTAGAATTTTATTATTCATCTTTTTTTGTAAAATAAAATTAGGAGACAAGTGCAGCCATATTCATCTGCAATTGCATTCTCATTAAAATATAGTTGTACTCATGATAATACTTCAAATCAAACCAGCTTTTTTCATTTACTAACCAAAGCATTGTTCTTTTTTATTTTACTGTAATAAACATAAGATCTAACTCATATTTACTAAAAACCACTGTTGAGTGAAGGTAATTGATAGTTATTGCAAACGGTTTCTGCACTAKTTAGTCTGCAGTATTTGCACAGAATCATCCTCAATATTTTTATTAGAAAACATGAAAATTAAACCCCCAAATTTGGACATTGTTTTCCTATGTGCCTCAGTAAATAGCATCAAATTAATAAAAGTCATAAAATACCAAAACTCATTAAAAAACACGATTTGTTTTAAAAAAATTAAAAATCTTGGTCATGTTAATTACTTATTTCTTGACAAGAACAAAAAAAAAACCCACCAGATCCATGAATAAACTTGTAATTAGATTCCCAGGTTGAGTTTGTCCTGATCTGAGTAGAAATTTTAGGCTGCTTTTGTACTAAATCTTCATAAAAGCTCTGACGACTTCGCCACTATTCAAAACAAAATTAAACTTTTTTTTTGTTATTGCCAAGAACAAATCATATGAAACTATCAGAGATTTTTTTATTTAAAAAGCTTCCAGGACTGCACACAGGGAGCTCGGTGTAAGAAGAGATCACAGAAGTGAGCTGACTTCATTTGAAAGAAGTAGAACAGATGAACGTGCTGCCCTTTGCTGCTGACCTACTGCATAATGACTGGGAGGCTGGCATCTTTTGACAGACGCCGCAGAGAAACCGGTGAGAACAGAAAGCTCTGAGCACCTCCACTAATTACCAGAATCACCATTGCACTTTTTTTTGTGCTCCTTTGTTATATTCTATGTAATATTCTCTCTCTAAATTTTCTTCTGGCATCTTTCTGCTCAGATAACCTTTTCATTAAATTTGTCCCAAGCATTTCTTGTTTTCTCCCTTCACCACCCCCCCCATCTCTCTCTCTCTCTGCTGAATGCTCATTTATTGTCTCTGTTTCTTTCATGCTTTCTCCTGCTCATGTTCAACCATTTTTTTCTCTCATCTCTGCTGACATTTTAACTCCAGTGGCTTCAGAAACACATGGTGCAGACTGCGAGTCTCGTTGCTCTTTTAATCTGCTTTCTGCAGGAACCAAAGCGTGATCAGAGACAGCTCATTACCAAACCATTGTTCCCTTTGCTCGGCAGCAAGATCAGCCCGGGTACTGACTGTTTCAGCCGCTCCTTCCATCAATAAAAGAGAAATAAATGTTGGCAGAAGAGTTTTACGCTTGAATGAGAGAGATATAGTTTAATTTAGTTTGATACGCTGGAAAATACAGTATACATGAATGAAATTCTTAGAATAAGGATTTGAAAAGAAATGAGTTCTGGAAAAAAAACAGCAATTTCAAGAAGCATACTGGTAATAAATGCTTTTTTTATTGAGGGTTTTTTCTTTTTTCTTTTTTTAATTTCAAAGTGAAACAGCACACCAGTGTTGCCCTTAAACATACAGTGAAACAACCAGCACATGCTTAATTGCTCAAACTTTGAACACGACTGACTTCCTTATTGCTTCAAAATTTGCCATTTTTTTATTTTTATTTTTAAGTTTTTTATCCATCTTAACACTTTCCTTCAATCAGCTACACAAACAGTCCATCCTTTATTGATATTCTGTTCAGTCATTTATGTGGACTTATATTTAATTTTGGGACATACACTGAAAATTAGTTTGGCTTTTGATTATTGTCTCTCAGGGATGTTCTGTTTGAATCCTGAGAAACCTCATCCATAAAACCAACATCATATTCAAGCATTAATAAGTATTACAAAGTCTGAAAGTCTGCTTTTCTGTGACACAAAAAGTGACATGAATATAGACTAAACTCCTGGAATGACTTCCCTTTAAAACCAGGCTTTGTGCCTGTTTCCACCCTGTGACTGCATTCACATAGTTTTGACACCAAAAATTGGCTCAGCTTATATATTTTCATGATAGTGATTTGGAAACTCTAAAAATGAATTCAAAAGTTTGTTCTGAAGAATAATATTGCTGCTTCCTTCACAGTGTCGCTTTACATGATGTCCTGCTGGTGCTGTGTGGACTCACTGACAACCTGGAAAAAAAATACAGTTGATTAATTTAAAGGAAAATTTAAATGGAATAATCCACATTGATTGCTCACAAAAAGTGACCAAATCATAATCTGTGCAGCTACGATCAGAGCAGAGTGCTATGCAGGCCAGTGAAGCTGAAGAAATCCAGTGTTGCTCTTTGATTTAAGTGTTTAAACAAATTATCTGCCAACTACAATACAGATAATTAATAGTAAGTACTTGTTGGTGTCATTTTTAAAAATATTATCATGTGAMATTACTTATTAAGATATGTATTCTTTTCTATAGTTAGTTTGCGTGTAATGTGAGCAGATAATAAGAAGGTAGGTGGGACATTAGAACCAGACTTACACACTGGGCACTAGCACCCTGGCTCATGGAAAACTTCATCTATAGGATATAATACATRAAAAGGATTTTGTCGCAAAAGCATTACGGGTTCTTTCACAGTAATTGTATTGTRCCGGCTCGGGTGCTTTCCTGTGTAAAAACCTGCTAACAAGTTAATGTTTTGAACCTGTTTGTGTGTGTAAACGTGTGTGATCTCACACCTCTCCGTCGCGAGTCTCGATGGTCTTGATGAGAACAGTTTTCTTGGAGTGAACTTCTGGTGAGCGCTGGGACTCAGGACTGGTCTCTGTAAGAAGGAATTCACCCAATAAGCTCGTACGTTGAGGGTTTCGTCAGTTACAGTGGGTTAATTCAGATTGAATACACTGGTATTAGTTAATTATTGATCTAAGGAGGTCAACTGGTCTGTAATTGATTTAATAGTCTTCTCATAGATTACATGTAAAGGGAAACACTAGGTGAACATGGTTAAACAGCTAATATATATGGTCATGAATTAGGCCCAGACGTGGCTTTCTGAACAATTAATTAATTAAATAAAAATTAAATTTCCATTCTAAAGATATCCTCCCACTTGTGAAAAAAAATATATTATTTTTCTGCTTCCACAGAAAGATAGAATTTATTGCATGTTTGAATAGCTGATCCAATAAATGACGAGGCTAAGTTGTGTGAATATTAAAGATTCCTTCTGTAAAAGCCAGTAACCATGCAGGTTTTTAACTCAACATTCCCACACAGTGGACATAATGTGTCACTGCAGATGCCCTCTATGCAATTCCCTTAAAATAGCATCTACCATATACAGTCACATGCTATAATTAGTCGTTTTGATCCCTCCAATTGACTCTTTGGGAACGCGAAACAAATTGCTCAGGTATGTATGTGCAAACTAAAGTGTCCTATTCCTGGTACCTCTGAATCCAATGGAAGAATAAGCAGACTGCACAGGCAAGGTGATTCTGCAGGAAGAAACAGACCCAAAAACAAAATGTAAAAAGTTGCATTTACCCTATGTTAAATTTGTAAAAAAAAAAATAAAAATAAAAACTAGCTCATTTAGAAATAAAAATGACTTTAGTCGTGTTTAAAAAGAAGCAAAACAAGCCCAAACCTGCTCTCCTCTCCCTCCAGCAGCTTGCGGTAGGTAGCAATTTCAATATCGAGGGCCATCTTCACGTTGAGGAGGTCCTGGTACTCTCTCAGGTGACGAGCCATATCATCCTTTAGATTAAATTTAATGCTTAGAATAAAGTTTTCTCCAAAAACACAATACAAAACACCACCAGAATAACGTAAAACTAGATTATACGCTGCAAAAACTGTCCATCTTACCAAGTTTTGAAATCTTATATCCAGCCAAAATGTCTTTTTGATCTTGTTTTGAGGCTGATTTACTAAACAAGAACTGATTGTGTAAGAATAATAATCTTGTTTTCAGAATGTGTAAGATTATTTGTCTTGTTAGTCTGAAAATTCGACTCAAATTAAGTAAAAACTTTCTGCCAATGGAGTAAGAAAATTTTACTTGGTAAGATTCTTGAAATAAGAAAAAAAATGAGTCAAATCAAGTATTTTAAGAATCTTACCAAGTAAAATTTTCTTACTCCACTGGCAGAAATTTTTGACAATTTGAGTCAAATTTTCAGACTAACAAGACAAATAATCTTACATATTCTGAAAACAAGATTATTATTCTTACACGATCAGTTCTTGTTTAGTAAATCTGTCTCAAAACAAGATTTTAAAACTTGGTTAGGTGGACATTTTTTGCAGTGGTTTATTTCTAAAAACACAGACACTATCTGTGATCTGCTGCTATTATTATGTTATTATTACCTTCATCTTAGCAATGTCTTCCTCCAGCCGTGCGATGGTGTCCTGGTGGCCAGAGGCATCGCGGCCCATGCGATCCTCCATTTCTCTCATCTGGCGCATCAGAGACTCATTCTGAAAGGAGAGACAGGGTTAAAACGGTGGCCCGATCTTAAAACCGAATGAAAGCAGCAGAAGTAGGGAGTGCACACAGAATACTGACAGTGCCCTTCAGAGAGTCGATCTCGCAGGTGTAGGACTGGATCTGGTGCCTGTACTCCATGGTCTCCTGCTTGGCCTGGCGAAGAGCATCGTTGTTCTTGTTCACGGCTTGGTTCAGATCAGACACCTGAGGAGACACCAGAGGGTTTAACCTTGGAAAGGTTGCGTAAAACCGACACGAGCTCACGTGAGTTTGTTCTTTTACCTTAGACTTGTACCACTCTTCGGCCTCTGAGATGTTCTTCGCAGCGATGGCTTCGTACTGCATGCGGATGTCCCTCAAAGCAGCAGTCAGGTCGGGCTTGGACATGTCCATCTGGATCTGGATCTGCGTTTCCTGCATCTGGTTCTGAAACTCTCGGATTTCCTACGAGGCATCCAGAGCGGGGGGAAATGGATTAATTTCAAACAACTGGGAATTTGTAAAAAAAAAAAAAAAAGAGTAAAATTAGAAAGAACAAATGGAAATGTAGGAGTTCTCATTTCAGACACAAGTTTGAGATTTTGAAGATTTGGTTGCACTCAGCTGTCGACTGGTCCAATCAGGTTTAAAATAGCTTTGCATCTGTTCTAACTCGTGTGTGCACTCACACACACTTTTCCTGTGCCGCACACCAGCTGCCATACTTTTTTCAACCAATCAGCAGTTCAGCATTTCTGAAAGGTCAAAGTTGAGGCAAAGTAGACAAGGTGTGGCTGACACATGTCACAGACTTTTTTTTTATATTGGTGCGCATGAGGGAAAGCGCAACAATGTTAATTTCTTTGAGCACAAACCAATTCAATTTACTGCACAAAGATGAAAAGCGTATGTTGAAACATAAATGGACTGTGAAAAGTTTCCTGCGAATACAAATACAATGCAACAAACACTATATTAGAGTCTCCAGAAAAGCAAATATAAATACATAAAACATATTGCTGACATTTAACAGATGCACACCTCTTCGTGGATCTTCTTGAGGAAGGCAATCTCCTCCTGCAGACTCTCAATGCGTCTCTCCAGGTCCAGCCTGGCCAGAGTTGCACTGTCAACATCCTGGAAACAAAAAGAAAACGCCCCAAAATATTCTGTCAGTAAAAAAAATAAATAACTGCAATTATTACAAATATGAATAGGATTCAGTGGAAACAAATAAGGAAGTGACTGAAACAGTGTTTTTTTAACTGCAAGCTTTGAGAAGGAGGTGATATGTGCGGGAAAAAGTGACTTTGATGAAGTTTTAATACACACAGCTCTGAAAGCAGACAGGTTGTTCTCAGCTTCTTCCTTCTGGTGAATCTCATCCTGCAGTCTGGAAAGGACAAAAGCAAGAAAAAAATGATGAACACTGCTTGGTTTATAGCTGCTATAGTGCATGTCAGACACAAACTGACCYCTATTCAAATAACTACACACACGCACACATCTCCACAATTGCTCTCTCAGGCTGACGGTACAGCTGCCGTCACACTGTCAGAGGGGCAATAGCAAGCAGGGAGCAGAGGGTTGCTCTTGGCTGTCGCTGTTTCCAAATTTAGCATTTTAATGTGGCGTTTTGAACAAGCACAACATTCACCCACCCTGCAAGCAGACCTGTTTGCGGGCAAAGCAGGTGTTAACCGTGTGCAAACTGGTCATCCTTGAAGGAGGAAAGGATGAGTTGATGAATCTGTTCAATAAAAAGTATGTGTGTGTGTGTGTGTGTGTGTGTGTGTGTGTGTGTTTTCATGCACTGTGGCTGCGAGCAGACAGCAGGTTTTGCGTGTGGATTTTGATCTCAGCGAGTGCTGCAAGTGCTCTGGCACCGTTCACCGGCAGCTTCGAGCAGCTGCTCAAAGAGAGCTGATAAACAGTGAAGAGTTCCAGTTTTTCTGTGTAGGTGTGTGTGTATGTGTGTGTGCTGCAGTGGGTTTTTTAATACACACTTTAATATGAGTGATAGTGCACGCAGCGGCATCATGGAATTATCCSAGATTTACAGAACTGACCTTGTAAATACAGACCACCTCTGTAAAGGGGACGTCTTACTGACATTTTGACTTCCTTGGCAAACTTGCWAGGGGAAAATAAACAYTTTTTCCATCTGCTATTCATCTCCTGTCAACTCCTTTTACTGTGTGAGTGCTCTGTCTGGCTGAAACTTTATCTGTTTGTCTGTCTGGACCTCCCTCCTCTGAGTCTGCACACCTCTTTCTCTCACTCTCGCTCTTTATTTGGGTCTTTTTGGTCTCTTGTGAACAAATTAGCAACTTTTTTGTAAGAAGTTGGTGGATTGTAACACTCAGTCAAACACATCTGTTTTCAGATCCCTCATGAGTTGCTGGATGTTCCTGAAAAAAGAAGCTGATTCTGTTTCTCTGCTTTATGTCTTCATGTGTCTCCTTTATAAACTATCTTCTAATGTGGTTAGGGGTGAGGTTTATTTCTTTGCCGTTGACCAGTTTTTCTGGGTCGTGACACATCAAGAGGTCACAGGATAAAGTTGTAATGATTTTACAAGATTTTAATCTGGAATCTGACAAAGTTTTAAGAATATTTAATSGGTATATGTTTATAAATGTGCATATGCGTATATGTACATACATATGTTTATGGTTGGTTGCTGGGTGTTTGTCTTCTTCATTTTTTTTTTTGATGGTCAGAGGTCGGGTGTGTTGTCTTGTGTTATTGGTGTACATTTCACAATACACTCATCTATCAATACAAAATAGAAGATCATCATTTTCCAGAATTTTCCAAACTCAAAAAAGTTTTTCTTTTTTAAAAGGTCAGATCATTTACACACTTTTTAATTCTTGTTTCCCATTATTCCGTCTTACCTGATCTTCAGTTTCTGCAGGTCATCAGCCAGGTTGTCCCTGTCCACCTCCACTCTGGCGCGCTGGTTGGTGAGGGCCTCGATCTGCCTCCTCAGCTCCCTCATCTCCTCCTCGTAGAGCTCCCCCACGCGGCCRGGCCCCTCGCGGCCCCTCAGCTTCTCCAGCTCCACTGTCAGAGCGGCRTTCTGCTGCTCCAGGAAGCGCACTTTCTCAATGTAGCTGGCGAAGCGGTCGTTGAGGTGCTGCAGCTCGGCCTTCTCGTTGGTCCTTGTGTTGAGGAAGTCTTGGTTCATGGCATCGGCGAGGTTAAAGTCGAGCTTCTCRCCAGAGTAGGTGCGCAGTGCCGTAGAGGAGCCATACCCTGCTCCTGCAGCACCAGACGACACCCTGGCACTAGAATAGGAGGGGAAACCGCTGCTCTTGACCTCGTAGACTCTGGTAGTGTGGCTGGAAGAGGAGCCACGGCCTCCTCCCATAGAGGAGAAGAGGGTTGACATCGGTGACGAAGACACACCCGAGCCAAAGGTACGGCGGTATGAGGAGGCCGACTGGGCTGAGGAGGAGTAGGACTTGCTCATGGCTGGTTGACCACTTGGTTGGCTTGCGGGTTTGAAGGAGCTGCTGTCGGTGCTGAGACCCAACTGTCTCACAGGGCGACTGGAGGAAACCTTAGTGAAGAGACACCAGGCGCTGAGAGCAACTATTTGTAGACCATCTACACCCACTCCTGCCCCCAACCCCTCCTCTGTGTCACCCAGCTGGCTCCATTCCACCTGCTCACACCTCCCCACCCCTCCAGCATGCAGTCACTTCCCGTTATTGATCTTTTTGACAGCATTTTTTTCAATCAAACCAAAATTGTTCCACATTTATTCTCACTTTTATCAGATCATCATAAAACTTTCATTCAGTCTTCTTGTGATTTTAGGTTTAGTCAAGCTGTGTTACCTGAACTAAACTGAATTGAACAGTTTTTTTTTTTTGCAGCATTTTGATAAAAAATGCAAAATATCTATTTACTCTCTTTAAAGAGTAATCTTAGCTTCAGACACATCCCTCTGCCATTTGCCTGCTGTGACCCTGAATTCAGCTGTTGGGGGCGTCGGGTTTCAGCTGCTGGTAAAGCTGGGCAGCTGTATGTCTACAACTGACTCTCGATGACTGCAGAAGTGAGTAAAGGACTGAGTCATTCAATAGGTGTATGTGTGGGAAGTTGTTGCAAACTCAACGAAGACCTGTTTAATAAATGAAATTAATCTGTGGATAACAAAATTATAACATGCATTTTGATCATTTTGACGAAAAATAAAATCCCATGAAATGTCTCTGATCTTTCTCAACCCTCCTTTGTGCCCTTGGGTCAAAATGACCCACAAGGCCTCAATGATAAACTGAGGCCTCTTGGGTCATTTTGACTCAAACACAGCAAGAAGGTTAAATTATATAAATGCCAAAATATTAGCTAGCTACCTAAATAATTAGGTTGCAACTTCAATATTTAGCTACCAAGTTAAATATTTAGCTAACCACCTTAACTAGCTAGCTAAATGTTTAAGTTGCAACCTAAATATTTAGGTAGCTAGCTAAATATTTAAGTTACATATTTAGGTAGCTAGCTAAATATTTAAGTTAAATATTTAGGTGACTAGCTAAATATTTAAGTTGCAACCTCAATATTTAGGTGGCTAGCTAAATATTTAACTTGCTATTTAAGTTGCAACCTAAATATTTAGGTAGCTAGCTAAATATTTAAGTTTCAAGCTAAATATTTAGCTCAAAACTAAATATTTAAGTCACAAGTTAAATATTTAGCTTGTTAACTAAATATTTAATTTGTAAGTTAAATATTTAGTTTGTAAACTATGACATTTATAAATGTATGAATCATATGGTGAAAACTGACTCTAAAGGTTCTTTTTTTTCTTATAAAATGCTAAATAAAATTAAATATTGGTGGTAATTTTTGACTGTGTAACTTTACAAATGGCACCCCGTACATAAGCTGACACTAAAGACAAATTGTTAGGATTTTTTTAGGCGTTATTTAGAAGAAAGGAAACTAAACAGACTAAAACATTTTTACATTTTACATTTATTTTCATATATATTAACTTATTAAATCTAAAAAAGAGACTTCAAAACACCCACTATCACAGAAACATTTCCAGACTGATGACAGTAAACAAGTTCCTTCAGTCTATAGCACCAGAAGCTGAAGTGTCATATATTTGCCTTATGTTACATAGGAAGCAACACAGTTTGATTGATGGAGATGCTGCCAGTAGGTAACACACACTTCCCACACACAGAGCATGTGAGATCCATATAGGTTACTAAYGGAAGTCACACACACTCAAAAGGTGTCTGACCTTCATTGGAGACCTTTATGTATAGTGGGTCAAATGCATTGCTTGAGTATTTTTGTACTTCTGAATGTAAGTTAGGAGTTTGCATTGCTCTGGTTGTGTTACCATGTTGTAATCAAAGTGGTGTACAAGGGTTTGTGTACAAGAAGAGATGTTGATACTCAGCTTCGTCTGTCACTTTACAGTGCTGCATAGAAAAATCTCACAAAACTGTCATCACTGCACTGTGAAAAATGACTATATTTTAGCAAATATCACGGAGAGGTTTTAATGATAACATAATAATGTTTTGATGCTAATGAATTTAGTTGTGTATATGTTTGTGAACTTTGGCTCGTGTTTGACTTTTGGGCAGAAACAAATACTTGAACCAATGAAGAAATGTTGGAATCAAAAAGTATGAAGTCGGTAGGTGCAGTGATCAGTAGTATATCATTACAAATATGTAAGCTGATAATCTATAAAAYACACAGTTAGCTGCAGCCAAAAACTTGTTTGAGAACTTGTTCCTGCACATTCACTCCTGTGTGTTTGTATGAAAAGTAAAAAAAAAGTGATATTAAATAAAGAAACCTGTATTCTTTAAAGACACGCATCATGTCCGCTGACTTTAATGTGTGATCTGTTAATGCTCCATGAGCGGATGGCTCTCTGCTTTACCGAATCAACTTTTAGCTCGGTATTAATTCTGCTAGCATCCAGATTCGCTCAAAAAAAGAAACGTGGTGTTAACGAGTCTGTGTGTATATATATGTTGGATGGCTCATTGTGTTTGGTCATGCACATATTTGTGCTTCACAAAGCAGCCTGCATGTCAGCTGCTTGTGGTGTCAGCCCTATTTTTAGATTTCCCATTTGAACTCAGCTGTTTGTCTTCTGTCTCAAAAGGACACCAGACTGAAGACAGAGTCCCACACCTTCATTTAAAGAAAAAAAAAAGTCTAACTGTTTTACTGATCAAAAAATATGTGGATGTGCTGATATTTGATGGAAGATCTGACTTAATTTAGCCCCAAAAACACTTTTTTTTACAGTGTTAAGGAGCAAAGTCTCCATTTTAGTCCACCGTTTTATTTCACTAATCAAGTATTGTGTCTGTGGAGGGGAGAGGGCTGTAAAGGGGTGCAGTAATGAGAATATGACAAATAAATGAAAGCTTTTAAATATGTTAACTGCTGTAATTAGAGTAACAAGCATCCTGGTGGTTTCCAGTTTAATACTCTGTCACCAGATCAAGACAGAAAGTGAACCAGCCATGAGTTGCCTGACAACCCCAGACTCAAAACTAAATTACCCTCAACTGTCACCCAGAAAAGAAACCCTTAATTTAGCACTTAAGTCTCAAAACTACTGCGAAAGTGTTTATCACCAGAATGTCAACAACACATTTATTTTAAAGCCATGTGATGATTCTATGAGTGGAACAGGATAATATCAGTTTAGGATAAGTTAAAGTATGACAAGAATTTGGCTATTTATTCATTACACAAAATTAGTGTGTGTGTGTGTTGGGGGGGTGCCCTTGTTTTTGCTACTTGGTGGGGATAATTTTTCAGGAAAATGCAGCGTTGTGGGGACCGGATTCTCCTTGTGGGGACCAAAGCCTGGTCTCCACGACTTCGGAAGCTGATTTTAGGTGGGGGGGTTGGGTTTAGGACAAAGGTGTGAATTGAATTTAAGTTAGTTTTAGGACCAGGTAGGTACCTGTGAGGTTAATTTTAGGGTAAATGGTCACGGTTAGTATATTAAATTTAAAAAAAAAAATGAATGGAAGTCAATGGAAAGTCCCCACATGGATATACTGTAGAGACATAGTGTGTGTGTGTGTGTGTGTGTGTGTGTGTGTGTGTGTGTGTGTGTGAGCGAAACCAGATCTGTGTGGTAACCCATGACTACCCCCCAACATAAAGTTGGACTCAGACAGAACTATCATCAACAACAGGAAAGGAGTCCTGACAGCACATGATATGGCCCTCCAGACCACTCCCCCCTCCCCTCAGCCCTAGTTGAGTCAGTCTGGGAATAAACAAGAACACAAACGTTAATGTGACAGCTCCTCGGACGAACCGTCACAAATCCTCCGGCTGCAGAATCCTGGTGTTGTCAGCAGTGACGATGAAAATCTTTTAGAGCCTTTGAACTTGTCTTTTGAATCCCTCCTACCTAAAGGTGACCAAACGAAAGCCATTCCTGTTGCCTTTAAGCTGCACGAGTTTGTGCGGCTAGGATGAAAAATGGCAAGAGAAGAAAAAAACTGTAGGGACTTAAATAACATCTATAGGTGAGGTGGGGTTAACAAACGCAATGTGGGCGTTGCCTAGCTGCAGGCCCAACAAACAAGCACACACATGCCAAAGAGCTGAGCGACTGCAGAGGAGTGACCCCAGGACTAAAACGAGAAAAGGGAAGAGGAGACAGTACGTGCCCTCCCGCAGTTGTGATTGCATGCAAGCATGTAACATATTAAAAAAAAAATAACAGAACCACCTTTCGGATTCGTTTTATGATTAGGAAAACCTGCCACAGATTTCCTTCAGCTCTATTTTAGGAGAGGTGTAGGATATCAAATGGCAGCAGCATCACAATGTGCCTGAAATAGAGAGCCACACACTCATTTTGTTTCAGAAGTCCCACTGTCTGCTTTCTTTTTGTATCTGGGATGAATAGAAGTACAAAAATATCACTAWGAGAAAGTAACAATCAAACTGCTTTTAAACTAACAGATATTTAAAGCAAAGTTAATAATTTCATTATCTAATTTAGTATTATATTATTTGTATTAACATGTTAGGGTTTTGACCTTTTGCATTTAGACTGTGCCTCTTGCTCAACCCATTTCTGCCATGACTCATGGGCTGCAAAACAAGGAGAGACAAACCTTAACGGACGAATAGATGATGGAACAAGCACTGGAAGAATGTATCACTCATCTCTGTGAATATGATTAAGTATTTAGTGTTTTGTAAAAAGTAGATTTGTAAGATGGTGTTACATTAATAGAATTGATGTCTCTGTCACAATATCATGCATTTTAACATAGACCATTAGGCAGGGCTATTCAACTGGCGGCCCGCGGGCCACATCCGGACCGCGAGAGACCAAAGTTCGGCCCGCCAATTGGTTCATTCATCTCTTAAGCTCAAACCCCTGGTTTTCTACTTTAGTTACTCTAAGTCAGGGGTGTCAAACTCCTGTCCTCGAGGGCCGCTATCCTGCATGTTTTAGAGGTTTTCTTGCTCCAACACACCTGATTTTGATCGCTGGGTGATTAACAGGCTTCTGCCCAATTTGAAGAGTTAATTCAATCACTGAATCAGGTGTGTTGGAGCTGGAAAACCTCTAAAACATGCAGGATAGCGGCCCTCGAGGACTGGAGTTTGACACCCCTGCTCTAAGTTCTTCTGGTTAAACATAGACATGTTTGGTATCTACAGAAATGTCCGAATCTTGGCTAGAAGCTGGTAGAAACCATTTCTATAAACAGTCAAGACAGTTAAAACTACAAGCAGTTGAAGATGAAATTATGAAAGTGAAAATAAAATTGGTTTAAAAATTTGGCAAGTCAGAGATGTCAAAATATTATTTGTGTCTAATAATAGGAGGCATAATGTGTTCTTTTTGTTTTTGATAATGTGTAATTATCACTACTTTTATTGGGTTCTGTATATTTTATTCATGATTAAATGCAGCAAAATAAACTAATTCAAAGATAGCAGATATTTTTAATACATGGTTTATTTACATAATAACTTTAATTGCTGGATGTTCAGCCCCTGAGCTGTTGACCGGCAGTAACTGTGGCCCCCGGAGCAATTTAGTTGAATGGCCCTGCCATAAGGAGTTATTTATTTCAAGTTAAAGTTTTTATTCCTGTCCTGGATAATTTATTAAACAGTTACAGATGAATGTCATGACCACCTAAGAAGCATCAGAACAGTAGATGTGTAAGCTCTCATCAGCTTGCTGCATTTTTTTGTATTTACTAAATTTGTACCATGAGTTTTAGGGCTGTGTGTGCCTAACTTTTTTTCTATCAAGACCTTGTTTCTCAAACTGCGGCACAATGATTTAGAATCCCTCTAGTGACCCTATTTTTAGCATCAACCTTTTACAAGTAACAAGTTGATTGGTTTGCAAGGTTAAAAACTAGATTTAGTTACAACTTTGACAACTTTGAGTGGTTCAAGGAAACTATGAACTTGTCTCCAAAGTGACACAGCTTGAAAAGTGGAGTGGGGAACATTTTAAGAACACCTTTGCAAACTGCAAGGGATGATGTGCTTGTGGCCACACCTGCTGGCAACTGCAGGTGTAAACAGTAAGCACATTTAATTCAGGTTATCTCAAACTTATATGCCGCTGTTGTGTGTGTGTGTGTG
>NW_013952727.1:285343-286538 GCF_001266775.1 Austrofundulus limnaeus
ATACTAAAGTGCTGTCCTCAGCATCCAATGTTCTCATTTATCTCACAAGTTAATTTGAGCTTCTAAACTTGCAATACTTTTTTAATATGTGATATAATGCTGCTTAGAGACCTCTAAGGTCGTGCTAAAAAACATTTAAAAATAAATAAAGGATTAAAATTATGTGAAGTACTGGTGCATATTGGGACAAACTGGTGGTTTTACCAGACACAAGAGGGCGCAAGAGGACAGCAACAATGAAGGCACCGCTTCCTCTACAATTGTGGAGTTAATTGTGCCCCCATCACAACCAAAAACTTACCTTACACTTCTTTTGCCAGGTGGGACCCTGAGGATAAGACATCTTGTGGTCTTGGTTATYCTGATTTTTAGGATTCATACCACCAAACTTGGCTTGATTTTGCAGAATGTCAATGTAATACCAAAAATTAAAACTCCAAAATTAATTTAATTGCATGATTACAAATGAAAAAAATAAATAAATAAAAATAAATAGCCTGTCCAGCCAATGAGTTTCATTTAAACAGATACGCTCACATGCAGTATTTGTTGGAGCAGAATCAGAATGAAGCCCACCTCCACGTGCCTCTGTGCGTGCACACAGCATTATACACGCACATGACGTTTGGAGGAACGTGATTGTAAGGCCTGGGTTCACCTCTCCACCCGCATCCACTGTTTTGGTGACGTCACTGCAGGTCGCTTTCTTCTGTTGCTGAGAGCTCCCTTGTCTCTGCGCTGCTGTCGTGTGAGTCCCACGCTGCGTGTCCTCAGTCTCTGCCCTCCTTCCTCCCATCGCCCCGCCCCGCCTGCCCATCGGGAGGGTTTCATTTTCCACATCACTATGTTTTTCTTTTTCTTCTTCTCTTTTTTGGTTTCCTCCTTTCCCTGAGCTGTCCGCACCACGGCTCCCTGTGGACATCATGGAGATCTAAAGCAGGCTGGAAACTATACTCCCATCTCCCTACAAAACTCCGCAGGTTTCCTCCTCCATCCCTCCGCTGCGGTGAAGCTTGAGCGGATCATGCATCACATGAAGCCATGGCGAGCTCTGCTCCTTCTGGCGATGCTTTACCGACCAGCATCCTCTGAGAAATACGGTAAGCTGATGCTGGATGGGGCGGTGACAGCAGATGTTTGGATCACAACACGAGTGATCCTGTGTTCTGAAAGTGCGTTCATATATATATATATA
>NW_013952727.1:287268-293192 GCF_001266775.1 Austrofundulus limnaeus
GTATATATTCATGTATATGTAACAGGTTCAACTTTTTAATAATGACATTTATTGGACATCACCAAAACGTCTGTTTGCAAATGAATTTTCAGCATCCAAAGCAATTTGAAACAACAAAAATACATAAATATGTATTTTTAAATATATATTTATGTGATGGAATTGTCATTCATTTACGAATAGCAACCAATATGTGTGCATTCCTGGTTCTGAGGAGGAATGAAGAGCAGTAAGGTTTGCAACCGCCTCAGATTTCAGCACCATGGAGAGAAACCAGCTACTGTCGCTTCCTGTTGTTCTGTTAACACCTTTTTTTTTCTTTTTCTTTGTTTTCACACCTAAATCCTTCCCACTATGCGTCTGATAAGCCTTCCATCCATATGTCCAAGTGTTCGTCCTCGCACACAGAAGCGGTACGATGTTGGTTGTTTCCCGGAGGAGCAGATGTCTTGTTGCTATGACAAACGCTGATGTGGTTGACCAGCGTTGTGGGGTTAAGTGAAACCTTTGGGCGCTGTTTGATCGCTCTCTGCTGCACGTTTTCTGCTCTGCGTACATAAACACAAAGATAGTCGATGAGACGATGAGCTACTTTGGCCAGCTGGACTTCTACCTGCAGCCTTTTAAATCAGTTTTAAATGTAAAGAAGCTTGTGTTAACTCGTGTTAATGTGTTTTTTTTAGTTTTATGTTTCCAGTTGTTGTTGCTTCCCAATGTGTTAGCCTTAATGTCCATGGCGTAAATCAGCATTTGACAGTTTGCACAGAAATTCATCAGCTGTGTTGTGGACGGACCATCAGCAATGTTTACATGCACTTTAGTGTTGCATTAAACATCCTCACATTTCCCCATTTGAGTTATTATTTCCTGCTGCCAAAGATGAAGGCAGTGTTTTTGCACACATCTCTGTATGTGTGTAAGTATTGAATGTGCATTTACTACTGAATATTTGTTGCCAATTCAATTTAAATATCCAAGCGTGACAGTTACAACCACTCATATTTAACACATACTCTGAATGCCAATAGATCTGGCAATGTTGTTATTTATTTATTATTTTTTGACCAAAACAGCCATAACTGTGTTGCTTGTCATCATATAATGATTCCTGGTAAAAAGGGTAGCAGGTGATATTCCTTCAAAGAATGGACCTTACTTTAAACATGTGTTTGCTGTGTGCAGGATGACATTTACCTTGATGCATTTCAAATGGGCATGTTTTTTTCTGCAGTAAAATAATAGGGTTACATTGAACTCGTTTCACTCATTATAAAAAATACTTGGACTGCTTGCGTAGTTTGGCATCTGCATGTGAGTCACCTTTGCGTCGGCTTATTTAAAAGTTGTTTTTTATTATTATTCATAGTTCAACCTCTTTTTTTTTTCAGATAAACACTTCACACCAAACAGCTACTTCCCTGCTATATTTCTATCTAGATTTGGAATATATTTGTTTCTATTGCACATAGTTTGACTATTTATATTTCCCTTTTTTATTTTATTTTTTTTACACATTTGTGCCTCTTTTATGTACGTTTTTTAACCTCTGAAATAGAAAAAGACCCAACTTGTGAGTTATCCATGCTTGCACTGCTGTGCTGTGGTTCCTATCTGCCACCTGCTTCTTCCCACACTACTAATACTCCAAGGTCTTACTCACCAGCTCCAAATTAAACACAGAGGACTAAGCACCGTTTGCACATACCCTCACTTAATTTTGAGCCTTACACATATTTTAGATCCAAAAGTTTGAAGCAGGTGAAGAAAAACTGTTCTGTGCATATAGAAATGTTGACAACAACAAATTGAGAGTGTTAAAAAAGATTTTGCTTTGGTTACTGTTAAGGATTATGGCATGTCCCCATTTCTGCTCTATAAATGTAGTTTCCATCATTTCTTGGGCATTAATTGACTGARAAAGATTCAAAATTGGTCATCCCTGTTGTTGTTTTTCTACGTCAGGCTGCCTGTTTGAGAGAAAACTGTGCACGAGGGACCAGTTCTGCTCCGACGGTGAGTAACACAGCCTGAAAAATTCTTTAATATCATCTTGAATTCTAAAACCTTTGAAAAGTGTCACTTCTCTGGATGTTTAGCTCTGCAGCTGCAAACGCACACGCCCACACTTTACACACAACGGTATAAAAAAATCAATTCAAAAAGTCAAGGATTCGTCCGTTTCTGTGAGCCATTGTTTCTCCATCACCTGGCCCATATCCTTTTCTCCATCTTTATCCAAGCCCCTCCCTCGCCTCACCGTCTCCGTGGCAACACTGACATCACAGTGAGGTCGACACCCCCACAGTTGTTGTGCCGATACGGTGATGAGTCACTGACACGCACTTACGTCCTTCTCTGTGGAAACGGCACTTACGCACACACTCCATCATTGAGCAGAATACTAAATGGATCAGAGTGCCTGCCGGACTGAAGCACACACACACAGACACACACACTGTGTGTCTGAGGAAGGAAGACGATGGGAGAAATATCTAGAGCTACTCACAGCTTGTGTTCCTGATGAGGTCTTTTGTCATTTTGTTTCTTCAGGAACCTGTTACACCAAATAAGCTTTAAACAAACTTCACAGTATTTGTGAGTCTGCATCAAACCACCACAGTTCTGCAGTGACTAACATCTCACAGGGAGTAGAGTTGCGAGAAGATTAAAAAAAAAGGTCTTTGGGTGTTTATAACAGCAAAGAGTAAATTGTTCAGTTTGTGTGGGATGAAAAACAATTTTTGCTTAGTTTGTGAAAATGTTCAAATGTTAATAGTGACATTTATACTGTAGGTTACACTAAGAAAATGTTGCAGATTTTGCTCATTTATACATTTAAATTATTAAAATAATCAATTTTACAACACAACATAGTTTTACAATCTAATATTGTGTTCAACTAAAGGCACTCACACCAGCAGTTTTTTTCAGGTTTAACCTCTTTAAGGTGTGTAGGGTTTGTTACGCAACAAGTGAAAGATTAGTCCAGGATAGTCCAGATTCTATGTATACTTAACACTGATACACTACATAGCTTTGTGTCATGAAAAATAATGGTTTCCAGTTCATCTTGTCACAGCAGAGAGTCATTAGACGTGTTCTCTAAACCCGAGGCTTTAAGAAGGGAAATGTATTAAAGTGAAGCAGAGTTTATTGGTCAGCATTAAATCTAAACAAGTGTTGTAGTTTCAGCTAATTTTCTTTGTCGTGTCACTCCCTAATGCTGCATGTTTGTATAGACTAAACAAACACGCAGCGTCAGGAACTCTTTTGAGCACATTTACAGAACAAATCTAACAGGGATCTCCTATTTGAATCTAGTCATACCTGCATAGAGTCCAGAGACAGACATGCTTCTCAAAAGTAGGAAATGTTTGTGCTGCTTTATTTGCATATAAACCTTGTTGGCAAAAAATTTTTCTTTTATGAAGTGGAATGAAAATGGTACCCAGTGGCGTGCACAGTTCAATATTTGGTCAGTAAAGAGGGAACAGACAATCTAATGCATGTTTATGGTCAGTGGAGAGTAATGAATAGTAAACTCGTGCAGGAAAAGTCTTGTGATTCAAAGCTCCTCATTATGTAGCTCTTTTTTGTTATCTATTATTTTATTATTTTCATTATTTAGCTAAATGATCATTAAAAACAAATTTCATTCAGCCGCACTTAGTTGTCAAAGTTTTGTTATTTTAAACAGATAAATAAAACTATTATAGAAGAACAGCTCCGTCTCTTGACACATGATGCTTCTTTATGGAGGCGTTTAAAGTATTTCTAGTCTAATCTCACTTCCCTACTTTGTTTGTGGCTAAAAACAGAATTTATGTCCTTCCTTTAAGAAAAAAAAGTTGCCAGTCTAATTGCGTAAAACTGCTTCCTTCCACTCCTGCATGACTCAGTATCAAAACCCACATGTTTAATTCATTATTATTAATGTTAATTTATTATTTTTACATGCAGTAGGTATATAACTTAAGCTAGCATACACACTGCTAAAAACTATTTGGTCGTATTACAACTTATGAAAAATATGGAGCTTACCGGTGACATCATCCATTAGTTTGTGCACTGAAGCCTTGAGACTATTGATTTCTCAATGAAGACAGAAGTGATTATGGGTTGAAAAGAGAGCTGGCTTTTCTTATAGGATCGATATACACTTCAGTTTGAACTTTACATAAAAGCACTCCAGTATTTTGATCAGAAAACGTGATTTCCAGTTTTAACACAGTACATTGGAGCGAAATATACTGACTTAGTAAGATGATGATAACATGTGTACTGTAACTGCATTTTATTATTTTAGGAAAGTTGTGAATTTTCTAAAATATTTGTCATTTCACATCTAGTGGCAGTTTGTGGAACTGACTTACCCAGAGCCTTTTACTCTCCTGTCACCTAGCTTATAAAGTGCCTCATGATGAGTTTCCTTGCAGGTGGTAGGATCACGACATGGTGGCTTCGTGGCTTTTATTTTGCTTTTGCTTTTCTGGGGGGAGAGACTGGCATTTTTGAGTCCCAGGAGCTAAGTCTTGATCAGCAGGAGTGACAATAAAACTGAATGCAGCTTTATCAGACAAACAATGCAAAGTAAATGATCATCAGCAGATTATTTTATATTTAGATTTTTTTAAATGTCCTAATCTACATCATTTTTATTGGACTGAAATAAATTCTAACATTAAACACAATTTATTAGGAGTGGGCGGTACTAAAAGCTTCACTATCGATCTGTTACCAAGTAAATGCAAGGATAGTATTGTCAATTCAATACTTGTCAGGTTTCTTGAATATGTACAGAATTTTGCCTTTAATTATTCAATTATGATTTTAAAATATTTTAGGCAAATTAATGCAAACATTTTAATTTGCCTAAAATAATTTTAAATCATAATTATGATTTAAAAATATTTTAGGCTAATTAAAGTGTTTGTATTAACTAACTGCAACAAAATAAAACAACTTAACTGTATAAAATTAATGAAATAATTCCACTATTACCTTACATGACACACAATTAAGAAAACGGTTACTACTGCAAAACGACAAGAAAGATACAACAAGGTAACAAAATATAAATATAACAATGTCAGAAACAACAAAAACTCACTTTCAAAGCATACAAGCATGATATAGAGAACTAATGACTAATGCCAAATAATAAGGAGATTCTGCAAGACTGACATTTTACACTTTATTTGTGAAAAGTAAAGTCAGAAGTGCAAATAAAATGTAAAATAATAATCAATCAACCTCATCCTGCTAGTGTCAACACAATACCCATCTTGGTATTTACAATATCAATACTAAAACTGATACAGCCATTCCTATAATTAATCTAAGACATCACTTTACTTGACGGTCTGTTAACATGACTCATACCTCATTTTATGCAGCTCTTGACATTTGTGCTTGCATTTTCATGTACGATTTTAAAAAACATCTTTATCTTCACCGTTGTAACATTTCATCCCCCCTTCTCACTGTAGCCGTTTTGGTTGTGTGCGGATTAACTGGTGTGGCGACTGCAGTGACTCATCAGTGCACCAAATCAAAAACCTGGTCTCTCCTGCTTTATCTTTCTTTTTGCCACGCTTGCAGCCTTCAGCAGCAATTTTTCCTCATGGCAGTGACAAAGTCTTTGCTCGCGGAGGAATATGTCTGTAATCATGATAAAAACGCCTGTAAATACAACTTGTTTTACACACTTATAATACAAGACTTAATATTTATCAAATTGAATAGTGCTTAAATTGATGGATACAAACATTTTCAGTAAGTTATTTACTTTCATTGCAGTGCAACAAATACTTTGTAAAGATTAGAATGATGATTCAGACGCACCTTTCAGGCTGAAGAGTTGAGTGGCGTGGGCTGCAGTTGACGTACATTAGTACAGACCCACAGTTTTTTTTGTTATATAT
>NW_013952727.1:293250-296153 GCF_001266775.1 Austrofundulus limnaeus
CATTTTCAAATCACAGAAATGAGCCTTCAGGGACAGAAACTTGTCAGCAGCATGGCGACWAGCATTAAATCTCTGAGAGCTGTACGTCAGAGTTATGACTCACTGTAGGATGGTGTGGTGTGGGCTACTGTATGGATTTATGTCATGAGAAAGTCCTGCGCCTCTAAGCAACATACACTACAGCACTAGTTTTGGATCAAAGATCAGCTAAAAATATTAAATACAATGTTCAAATTCGGCTTTAAGAGGCCGGTTTAAACATGCTCACATTTAAACAGCTTTTTGATGGTATGTATTGTATGAAAATCATCTTTCTTTCCTTTTATTACCTGGCTTGTGATCAGTGTGAAAACAAAGCAGTTCCTTCGAACAAAACTAATCAGGTCTTTCTTATTAGCATACCTGCTTTGTCTCACTGTCCCATGTGCGAAAARCAAACCATGACAGAATCACTTACTGCCTATAAACTGTCAGATTTTAGGAAAAAAAAGTGTCACTCAAATAAGTGTAATCTTTGACAGCTCTTTCAAGTTTGACCAGCAGGTCGATTCAGTTGTCAAATCAGACTTTTTTCAGTTAGGTCTCTTAGCTGAGGCACAGCCCTGCTTCTGTTTCAGAGATCCTAAAAATGCAATTTGTGAATTTAACACAACATATTGCAGCTCCATGTACAAGAGCACAGATCATTCCTCTCTCCGTCGTCTGCAGATGGTGCAAAACGCTGCTGCTTGACTTTTCTCAGGAGCCAGAAATAATAATAATAACTTGAGCACACACAATGTTGGCTTCACTTCAGTGACTTCCTGTCTGGTACAAGACTCTTATTTGTCTGGCTCCATCTTATCTCTGGGATCTTTACAACACCATTCGTCATCTAGAACACTGAGAACAAACAACCAAATGTTTTTAAATGCTCTAAGATCTGAACTCTCAGCTGTAGGTGATCGTGTTTTGTGGAATAATTCACTTTACTACAGATGTAAAAAAAAAGCTTTAAGATGCTCTGACTTATTCTACACAACTGTATTTATCTTTTTTTTCATTTCCACATGATAATTTGAGGGATTTCCTCTTGTTTTGATATATACTGCATTTCTTTGTTTATATCAGATGGGTTGTTCGGACAGTGTCGAAGCTCCAAGCAGCACCAGGTCCAGTATCAGGTGACAGTTCCTGTGCTGAAGAGGATGCAGGAAGTCCTCAAACAGCTCATGCAACAAGGTAACAAAATATATCAAGAAGTTTGATTTAGTTTTGCATTGCTACATAAATTAACATATAAGCTAGGGGCTTTTGGTTGTAATGTTCATAAGCACGCTGGTGTGAATAAATATGAATATTTAAATAAAGTGCTTGCCATGCAGACACTGTTTTCTTCTTTTTTACACTGATTCTCAGTCTTTATGTTTTTACTTTGTTTATATCGTGTACAGGATTGTCGTGGCAAGATGACATCACTCAATACATCTTATCAAAAGAACTGAAGAGAGTTCCCCACACCACCCTTCCATCAAAACCCAACTCGTCTTCAATGTCTCCTCATTCCTCTCTGTGAGCATTTTTTACTCGCACATGTAGAAAGCAACGCTGATTTAACTGAAACAATCAAGTTTTCATAATCCTGCCTCTGTTTCCGATCGGGTTGCAGGTCCAAGCAGCACATCCCCCACCACTCCAGCTTTAAGGCAGGGTCCACAACTCCTGGAGGAAAATATATGGACTACATGATCGTTGAGCCTCCTCAGTCCCCGCTACGCATGCAGACGGCTTCTATTGATCCATATGCATATCACCAGGTAGGCACACACTCATTCTTTAACTGTGCAGAAGCTGAGGAAAATGTTTGACAAAGCTTTAGCTTCATCCACAAATGATAAAATGAGCAAACCTCAGCTAAAAAAAATCACCTGTTCAGAATTGTAGCCATAAATCTTTTTGTCATCAACCTCTAGCAGGGATAGGCAAGCCTGATCGTTGAGGGCCGTTACCCTGCATGTTTTACTTGTTTCTCTGCTCCAACACACCTAATTTGAATGGCTGGATGATTAACAGGCTTCTGCAGAACATAAAGCGGTAATTCAATCACTGAATCTGGTGTGCTGGAACAGGACAACAAGGAAAACCTGCAGGACAGTGGCCCTCGAGGACCAGGATTACTAGTGCCACTGCAGCTAAATTTAAAATAAACCTGAACAGATACAACAATCAAGCTTCATTCTGCATAGACTATAATAATAATGTGTAATGCATATCAGTCACAGCACAGATACCAGGATGATGCAGAGAGATCACTTCTGAACGCTGGAGGTGGATATGCCCGCCCCTCCTCCAGGTACCAGCCTGGTCCGAGAGAAGAGGAGCGCGACAGGCAGCTGCTGCAGGAAGCTCTGTCTCTGTACTTGGCTTCTGGGCAGCCCTCTTATCGGCACCGAGGGGCTGCTCCCATAGCTCCAGCAGGTAAATTGTTAAGAAATAAAAAAGAAAATCAAATGCTCAGAGTTGTAAAGTAACTAAGTACAAATACTTTGTTACTGTACTTAAGTAGATTTTTTGGGTATCTGTACTTTATTTGAGTAATTATTTTTTCAGCCTACTTTTTACTTCTACTCCTTACATTTTTACACAATTGTCTGTACTTTTAACTCACTACATTTTTTAAAAAGACAAGAAGTAGAAAGTTGTTGCTTTTATTTAATTTTGCTTGTTTTCGTTCCAGCTTGTTATTAAAAAAAATAATACTATCCATATAAATTGTGCCTCCTAGATAGAGTGAAATTAATTTAGTGGTTTAATGAGAAGAAAAAATATAAAATTAGACAGTATTAGTTTGTACACAAACAAATCATGTCACACTCCAGCAGGACATAATCATTAAAATAAAAGGACTGTACTTAAGAAGTATT
>NW_013952727.1:305401-307265 GCF_001266775.1 Austrofundulus limnaeus
ACCCTACACAACAGTCATTTCTGCATTTTTTTGGGGGGAAGGTCACCTCCTTGTAAATGTTATAACAGAAAATCTAACTGCTCGTTTTAAATCCATACTTTTACTTTTAGTACTTAAGTACAAAACATATCAGATACTTAAAGACTTTTACTCAAGTAACTTTCCTAAAGAGGACTTTAACTTTTACCAAAGTAATTTTATAGTAAGATAATTGTACTTTCATTCAAGTATCATTTTGTGGTACTTTATACAACACTGCATATACTCACGTTTGGTGTTGTTGGTTTTTTTTCCACAAGATATTAAATTATAATGATAAATGTGTTCAAAAAAGCAAAGTTAATTTATCATTTGTCATTCTTACATCTCCTTTTGTCAGGGTGCAAAATTTCATGTTTGATCCACAAAGATCACATCTGCTTTGATTTTTCACCTAAACCATGTTAAAAGTGGAAATGTGAGAGATAGCTGCTTTGCTTCGATGATAGATGAGCCATGCCAGTCATTAGGCAAATAACTGGCAAATGTGYTAAATGAAAAGGCTTTGTTTACAAGCTGAGCAGTGCTGTTGGAAAGATATTTAATCATAAATGTTTTAAAGTTCAAAATCTTATYATAATTTACATTAAATGTTATAACTTGCTGTTTTGTGAGCAGGTCTCCCTTATTATGAAGACCTGGACTTGGAGATACCAATGGGCTTTGTGGAAGACTACCCCCTAGAGGAGAGACTTCGTACTGCAGGCAGGTCACAAAACCTGCAGAGTAAGAAAACTCCACAGGACATCAGTGCAGTTTCCGGAAACAACGGTAAACTTACTGACATTAAAACTACGTAAAAAAAAATTTAAATGGACACCTCTAACACTGACACTTTGGATGCACTGTCTCTCTGTGGTAGATGATTTGCTCCAGAGGATATCAGGTGTCCTCCAGAGGTTAAATGTTGATCCCAGGAATCTCAGTCAGGAGCAGCTTTACAAGCTGGCACTAATTCTGCAGCTACTACAAGGCCAGGACAAAACAATCCCAACAGGTCCCTTCTTCACGCAAATCTTCAAAAAAATAAATTAATTTCTTGTAAAAAGAAAAATAAAGTTAATAAAGTTTTTGTCTGTAATCATGCTTTGTTGTCTCTCACAGATCCAATTGAGAAAGACCTCCTCACCCTCAAGGAGGTACATTAGTCGTTATTGTTTTCAACAACTATAAAATGGAATCCGGCATGTTTTAAACTCACAAATTCATTCCTCTCTTCTCAGATGCAGCTGTTAAAAAAAGAAAGTGTGTCCAAACCCGAGAGGCCTGATTCTGCTTCGGGTCCTCCTGCTCCTTCCGCCAATTCTATTCAAGATGCACCCCCACTAAAGAGTGCCAGCCCCCCGACGTCTGCCTCTAATCCTCCTCAGTCCGCTCCCGGAGATCCTGGGAAAACCTTTAAGGACCCACTTGCTGAGGGTCCAGGAGCTAAAGAGGAGTATGGGTACATAGTTACCAACCAGAGGTCAGTACTTCTGATTTTTGCAACAAATCTACACTTCCCAAAATGATACTCAGCAAAATATAATAAATTTTAAACATTATGCTTATCAGAGATGTAAAGTAACTAAGTACAAATACTTTGTTACTGTACTTAAGTAGAATTTTTGGGTATCTGTACTTTACTTGAGTACTGGTAATTATTTTTCAGCCTACTTTTTACTTCTTCTCCTTACATTTTCACTCATTTATCTGTACTTTCTACTTCTTACATTTTTAAAAAAGGCAAGAAATAGAAAGTTGTTACTTTTATTTCATTTTTGCTTGTTTTCATCCCAGCTTGTTATTGTAAAAAAATTATATTATCCATAAATTGTGCCTTTTA
>NW_013952727.1:308060-309450 GCF_001266775.1 Austrofundulus limnaeus
ATCTGATACTTTAAAACTTTTACTCAAGTAATATTGCTTAAAGTAGACTTAAAGTAATTTTTTGGTAAGATACTTGTTCACTGATGCTTACAGAGATAAAAGATATGTATTTTTTTTCTTTTGTAGTCATCTGAGTCTCTACGATGGTGTGAAACTTTTGGAGCTACTGGCTGACAAAATCCACCTGACGACCAGCAGCTTCATCAACATCAGGTAATGCTGTGATAAGGTGCACGTCGGTGTGTCACACATCTCTCCTCTGAAGCCTTGAACAGGCGTGACCTTGTTTGTGTGTCGCCAGCGTGGTTGGACCGGCGCTGACTTTCCGAATCCGTCAAAACGAACACAACATGACGGCTGCAGAGGTGGCTGCCAAGGCCGGTGAGACTCACACGATGGCTCCTGTGTTACACACGTGTGCAGAAACATGAAGTACAAACTCTCTATCATCTTATTCTGTGCACTTCCCCAACTTTTTATTCATTTGTGTACCTTGACAGTATCTGAAAAGAACTTCCTGGAGTCTGAGACTGGCCTGAAAATAGTACAAACTGGTGTTGGAGAGGTACAGCACACACACATGGACATGCCACTGCAGCCCCCTCCCCCCTTTTTATTTTTGTTTTTTTGTTTTTGCACATATGAAGCAGTTGTCAAGCCATCTGGGATATAAGATCATTCATTTTTATTAATGAACCGTTCCGATTGTAATCCAATCACACATGTGCCCCAGTTTCAGAGATTAACAGAGCAGCTAGCGTCAGATCCCAGCAATAGTTGTCATCACATTTTACTGCTTATTTCAGTCCACACTGATATGTGTGGCTGTTTTTGCTGTCAGAGTAAGAGTTGAGAATAAAGAGGATTTCCTTTTGCTGTGGGAGTATATTTTTATATTACATCCTATTTATATTTCACACTAAAAGCACAGGAAGTTTTGCATTTGAACGCCAAAGCAGAACATCTCACCTGTAAGGTTTGTTTATTTCATCCACAGCTTTTTAAAGCTGCATTTCTGTGAGTCACTGTTTTTTTTTTTTTTTTCACCTCGTCTTGCGTGCATGTGTACCGCTGTGGACAGAGTTAATGTATGAGGCGATGCTTTCTGACAGCCTGTTTTTCACTTGTTGCCATGGCTTTTCAGCTCTTTCAACTCCCTCCCCTCACTTTGGCTCCCAGTTCCCAGGTGCTATGGCAACTGTCACACAAGTGTCACTAACCTCATTATTCACAGAGGCAGGCCTCCACGTTTCCCTCACTTTGAGTGTAATAGATCATTAACAATTTAAGTGTAGGATAACACACATACATATTCAGATCATTTTAGAATAGAATAGAATAGAATAGAATAGAATAGAATAGAATAGAATAGAATAGAATAGAATAGAAT
>NW_013952727.1:309765-311703 GCF_001266775.1 Austrofundulus limnaeus
TATATATACAGTATAGTATAAAGGACTGTGCAAGAACAAACAAAAAAGACACGTCTTTTTTATATACTGTGGTTACATATCAGAATTTGACATTAGTAATTAGAATTTGCCTATTTCAGTGCAAAACAATCACAACAGATTAATAACTATAAAGTATCACAGTGCAGAAAAGAAACACAGACGTTCAATTACAGCAGAATTATTTTTAAAGTTTAAAATGGGTAATAACAGAGCAACTGATTGCTCAGATTAGTAATACAAATGAGTAGTAGTGCAAATGATTGTTCAGATGGGTAATGACAGTGAATAATAACAGTACAATGATTCTGTGGGCAGCAGCAGATGTGTGAACTTATTGTGATTTTTGTAAACACTTATTTTGACTTTTGGGCGTGGTGCCGGATATAGAGTCTGACAGCAGCTGGGAGGAAGGATCTGCAATAACGCTCCTTTGTGCACCTTGGATGCATTTTATGGGCTCTTACACCTACAACAGTGTGCATTGTTTATTTTAAATCATGTCATAGTGGTTTACTCATTGGTTAATTTTAAATAGTTTGGGTTCTAATTTATTAAGAAATGTAAATCTAAAGTTTGTTTTGCATTGATTGAAAACAATTTTAGTTAATAAGTTACAACACTATAATTTCCTTTGCTAGACAACAGACAACAGAACATAAATCCTGATCTATGATCTRTTTTCTGCAGTTGTCCTCTAAAATAAGTTTCAGGACTGTTTTTACTAATTTCACTGTGAAATTGCTGCAAAAAAAGTTATTTGTGTGCATGCATGTAAACACACCACAGTAAAACTAATGGCAGTCTGCAGCTGCACAAGCTCTATGTGTGAGGAGCACAGTGCAAGTGGTTTAAGTTTAAGAACAGATGGAATGCTGATGTTTGAGCCACACTGCTGTGAGGCACGTCCCCGCAGGATGGTTAGCTGATCTTCACAGGGGCCTCAGCTGTCTTTTTAATGGATTTGCAGAGCACTCTGCCTTGACCCCTGTCTGTAAAACTCAACCTCAGCTGCTCGGTGAGCACACACAGACGTCCTGTGCAGTTTACTGAGAATCAAAATCACAGAAATGAAATGAGTGACCTTTGAGTTATAGTTGTAGGAGAGCACACTCTCTGGAGAAGCAGCTCAGTGTGGGCTATCAACTAAAGTTTATGTTGAGGAAAGGAGATAACCCAGTTGTTTATGTGTGCTTTTTTTATACTTTCTTCTCTTAGAGAACAGATGCACGGGGTCTCCCTCAGGTATCCAGGGTTTCTCAAGGTTCCAATGGGACGGTCATCACCCTTGTTTCCATGGCAGTGGTGGGAGGTGTGCTGGTACTGGCTATGGCCGTTGCTTGTTTCAGACATTATACTCACCAAGCGGCCAATGGCAAACTCGGCCTGGGGCCAGAGGGTGGATCAGAAACACACTTTGATTATCAGGTATGACAACAAACAAAACAAGCACAGAAAAAATAAAGTATTTTAGGACGTTATAGACATTTTTATTGTGTAACTCGGTGATTCCCAACCAGGGGTATGAGCATATTACAGGGGGTATGTGGAAAAATTTCCCAGGTGTATAAAAAAATAAATAAAAATAGGATTGGGATATGTAGGACCCTATGATTTCCGCAATGCAGAAATCACGGATTTGACACAAAATGGACTCCAGCATAAAATGTGGAATCTCACGGAATTTGCTCATTTGGGTGAGTTTCTGATGTATTTTAGACGTTGCTGCTTCCTTCACCTGCCATTACCTGGTTTATTTATTTATTTACTTATTCACTTTCAAGGCAACATTTTTATCCTTTATCTTTCTTTGAAACAAATAAAATGCCTGAGAACAAAACGTTCTAGGGCAGGGGTCTGCAACCTGCAAGCTCTGGGGCCACATGTGGCTCTTTGGTCCCTCTGCAGTGGCTCTTTGAC
>NW_013952727.1:312377-318101 GCF_001266775.1 Austrofundulus limnaeus
TTGGGAACCACTGGTGTAACTTCTCTAATATCCTTGTGTTAAAATACTTAATATGATTGTGCGTTTGGCTCGACTTTTACGAATACATTTTATTGCAACAGCATCTGAGCTACTGTTAATCAGCAAAAAAAAATCCAGAGATTCAATAATACCAAACTTAATGTCGATTTCCATCTAATCAGGAACTTTGTCGGCAGCACATGGCATCCAAATCCTCTCTGTGCCGCCAAGACTGCGTTGGAGGGGTAARCAGTGGCATGGCGGGGTCCGCCACAGCAACCGGCGCAGGTGGGCGAAGAGGCACGGACACGTCTCGGGTCAGCAGCGTCTCCTCGCAGTTCAGCGACGGCCCGCAGCACAGCCCATCCTCCACCCACAGCTCCACCCCATCCTGGAGCGAGGAGCCTGCCCAGTCTAACATGGACATCTCCACGGGTCACATGATACTGGTGAGTGGAAAAGCTATTTGCTGGTGCTGCAGAATTCATCCCGTTGAGCAAATGTTTACTTAGYCCCGCGCCTCCTCTCGCGCAGGCGTACATGGAGGACCACCTGCGCAACAAGGACCGTCTGCAGAAGGAGTGGGAGGCACTGTGCTCCTACCAGGCTGAACCCTGCTCTGTGGCGGTGGCTCAAGAGCCGGCCAACATGGATAAAAACAGACACGCCGAAGCACTTCCCTGTTAGTTCATCCACCTGTCACACTTTCTGGTCATTTCTGTCACTGCAAAGTGAACGCTGAAGTAAACAGAAAAGTAGCACTAAATGAAAACATTTATCTTTTTACCTAAACTTGATTTGTGTGTTGAAGAGCTGACAAACATTTACTGTAAGCATGATTTATTTTTCCAGATGATCATTCCCGTGTGAAGATGAAGACTGAAGTGAGCCCCAGTAAACAGGATTACATTAACGCCAGTTTTATTGTAAGAATTCACACATCAATGCGTTACAGTAATCAGACTCAATAGTTTTGTTTAGCTCAGTTATTTTATAGGCTTTACCTATGAAATCAACAATTCCCTTGGTGACTAAGGTAATTACTAAGGTAATAGTAGTTTGTTATATTAGRCTTATTTGTATTTGAGCTCTGCAGGACCACCTTTGCCCCCTCTGTCGTCTATTTTTATTCCTCACATAATGCATTTATTTAAACTTTGTTATAACACATATCTCAGCTGTCTGAACTTGTAGTCTGTGTGACTCAAATCTTCCTTTACCTTTTATTCTACAGTTTGATCATGACCCTCGTCAACCAGCTTACATTGCAACACAAGGCCCTCTGCCCCACACTGTTGTGGATTTCTGGCAGGTGCGTTCATATCCTTCCTTATACTTTATTTTATGTTTTTATGTATTTATTCATTTCCTTTAAAAAACAAAACAAAACAAAACACACTACATACAACAAAACAATGCAAATCAAATAAAATAAAAGGCAGCAGCAGAAGAAAAAAATCTTATTTCTGCTCCTATTCACAATTTTTTTTATTAATTTCAAACAATAATAAACCAAATAAAACAAAAATGAAAATTAAACCACTCAAACTGTAACTCATGCAAATACAAATTAAACAGTTTCATATATCTTTAACAATTTTGCTTTGATCATGTTTTTAAATGAATTAATTGATCCAATGCTTTTATAATCATTTTCCAGATTATTCCATAGTCTTGTACCCTTAAGGTATAAAACTATACTAAATGAATAACAAAATTGTCACCCTTTCTTTTAATAACCTCTTAATCAAACTCAGGATAAACCACAAAACTATTACTTTAAMGTTCAAGTTCACTTTATTTATATRGCGCCAAGTCAAAACATACRTTGTCTCAGGGCACTGTACATWAAAAGTACAATCTAAAGAAGAARAAAAAGTGACATTCAAACATCACGTTTGTGTTTTTATTTTATATTTTTAATATGCAGATGGTTTGGGAGAACGGATGCACAGTGATCGTGATGATGACGGCTCTGGTGGAGGACGGAGAGAAGCAGTGTGAACGCTACTGGCCTGATGAGGGCTCCTCGCTTTACCACATCTATGAGGTTTGTTACAACTACGCTGCAAACAACCCATTAAAGTGCATTTGAGCAGAAATACAATCATAGGTGATTACTAATGAAATTAAAATGTAAGACTTGATCATTTTAGGACAATGCTGCCATATCATTATTGAATATTCCAGTGTTGATATAATTCCAGATTCTCTTCATTCCCYTTGTTTTGTTCTGTCATCATATTTCCATCCCTCTCTGTGTGCTTCGTATTACTTTGGCTGTAAATTATGGCAATAGGGTTTGTTTTGCCATTACTGGCAGGCAGAGTGCGACTCTTGGAAAATAAAACACAACCATTTAATGCAGTTCAATGAGTCATTTGCAATATCAGTACTGGCTGCAAGAATATTATGATAATATTTTTTGATAGTGTTCAGCTCTATTAAAATGTGTTAAATTGCTGTTATAAATTATTTGTAATGAATAAATCAGTCAGCATAACAGTGGCTTCACCGATGGTTACAAATTCTTCTTTACAAAATTTCTCTGATTTTTTGCCTGCTGTTAGTTTCTGCTCTTTATTTACCAGTTTGCCTCTTCGTCTCGTTCAGGTGAACCTGGTGTCGGAGCACATCTGGTGTAAGGACTTCCTTGTGCGCAGCTTCTACCTGAAGAACGTCCAGACGCAGGAAACAAGAACCTTGACACAGTTTCACTTGCTGAGCTGGCCCGGCGACGGCATCCCCACGTCTACTCGTCCGCTGCTCGATTTCCGCAGGTACAAATATAAATAACCCACAAACGCTGAGGTTTTCTCTTTAGTAAGTAAGTAAAAGTAAGTAAGTAAGTAAGTAAGTAAGTAAGTAAGTAAGTAAAAGTAAGTAAGTAAGTAAGTAAGTAAGTAAGTAAGTAAGTAAGGTTTTATTTATAAAGCGCCTTTCACAGAAATATATTCACAAGGTGCTGTACAATCATTAACAATGTAAAATGGTGGATAGATACAATGAAACAATAAAACACAATAAAACATAAGCAAATTTTAATGGGCGTGGCCAAATGACTCGACAGCACCACCTAACGTGAGATAGAGGAACTGGTAAGTCCTAGACAGTTGACATTTGGGGCATTGGTAGATCTCCCCAAAACAAGAAAAAAAGTCTATTGGAGGTATGCCCTAAACCCAACAGGAAGTCGGCCATTTTGGGTAAAAGGTCAATTTTTGGCCGATTTTCAATTTCGCTCACGTCATACTTTTGCGACCTCCTAGGGATTTTGACCTATCGGTTTCAAAAGCGGTCAGTATGCTGTTAAGACATGGGGGATTAAAAGTTATCAAAACGGCGAGTTTTTGAGCATGTTAAGGGGGCGTGGCCAGGCCTCAAATATGACCTTCCCGCCAACATTTTCGAAACGCTGTAACTTTCACACAGAATGTCGGAATTAGACCAATCTCACTGTGAACCATCCCTGTGGGATGCCCAATGATACCATGTGGTCATATGCTGACATCATCGTAGCCCCTTTATGTGTGAAGATGCCACAAGATTCAGTTTTTATTTTCTCGAGATACGCGAATAATGAGAGATATTTAATTGATTTTTTTTCTGATTGCCATCTTCAAATCCATCTCTCCTGTTTGTTTTCATGTCCTCTTACTGCGTAAATCAACCTGGCATCCATGCTAATCARTTCATCCATTCTCCACCCATCATCTTGGCTCCCTCTCCCTCTCTCTCAGTGTGCAGGTTGATGGGTTTGTATTTTAACATCTCCCAGTGTCATTTTTGTGGTTTGCAGCTAGTACTCTGGCTCCAGTTGCATAGTCACAAAAATGAGCATTGGCAGGTGTAACTGGCTGCTGCAAGAGGGACAGTGAATCTGTGGCTTCTTCTCCACCTCCTCTGTCTCACACGTCATGTGACATTCAGGTTCTGCCTGTCCCGTCAGTGTCCCTCATTGCAGAACTAACTGCTTTTCTCTGTCCATTAACCCTTTTACATATTTCTGTTCCTCTTACCTGAGTTTGTTGTTGTTGCTTCTATTTTATTCCCAAACACTAAGTCTAATCAAAGCTTCTTAACCAGCTTCTAACCCTTTGTTTTATGGATTTAGTGATTTCTCTACGACAGAAGTTATTTTTGTACAKTTGGTACATGCTTAAATAAGGTTAGATGCTGGAAACTTTGTAGTAAATTAGTGCATAATAAAGCACTTATTCTTGTCCTTCCTTCTCTCTTTTTTGCTATCCTTTGGTTCTGCTCTTTAGGAAGGTGAATAAATGTTACAGAGGTCGATCCTGCCCCATCATCGTTCACTGCAGGTAAAATGCATACATGTATACAACATATCCATTTGGATATTTGGTTTCGAAGTTGTTCTTTATTTATTTTTATTTTTTTACTTGTCGTCTTCACAGTGATGGCACAAGCAGAACTGGCACATATATCCTCATTGACATGGTGCTGAACCGTATGGCTAAGGGTGAGTCACACTCAAACACACAGAAAATATATTTTATGACTAACCATTTGATGTCAAGGTTAAAATATTTGTAAGGAAACTTTAGATTAATGTATTGAAGTAATGTTGACTTATATCAATGATGTATATTGTGAACACTAGAGGGGGCTACGTTCATTATAATTCATAGACTTAAATACACTAGACTGAGTCCCGCCCATACCTACACTGGTAGTGTCTGTGACAGCATGGAGGAGCAAAAATGGTGTCCATAAAGGGCAACAGCTTACAGCCTCCATAGAAACTAATAGATAAACAGCAAGCTGAACCGGATCTGTTTCACCGATTATTGGTCATGTTTTACAATAAATTATTAATTATGTTAATTTCATTCAACAATCATGTAAAACACCAGATTTATACCAGAAAAATATATAATTTATAAGTAACAATGATCTAAACCAGACCTGAAGTCAGCCTGTAACTTAGACTTTAGCTAGTTGAAAAATGATGACTTCAGCTAGTAATAAAGAATATTCATTATTTCTTCTTACTGACATAAAAAATAAGAATAGTTATATTTACCAGTCAACAGTTAGAAAATGTTCTCTGGTTATAGGATGAAACTTGTCTCTATTAGCTAACCATCTTCTCAACAAGTCAGGTTCCTCTAACAGAAACCTAATAATACTCACATTTATAATATTATTTTACACCCTGTAGATCTAAATATTAATCAGAGGACAAAATAATATTTAATAGTTTGTGTTAAATTGTAGCATGATTCAACAGTGCCAAACTCTGTATATATGCTCCACAAGCTAATATCTGCTAACCAGTTCAATAAAAAAGTAAGTAAGCAAGTAAGTAAACTTTATTCCTATAGCACCTTTCACAGACACAAACATCACAAAGTGCTTCACAGAAAGCAAAAACTTTTTAAAAACAATAAAACAGATCACAGATATAAAAACAACAATTAAAACACAATAAAAAGCACTCAACTAAAAGCCCATCTGAATAAAAATGTCTTAAGATGTTTCTTAAAAGAGTCAGTAGAATCTGAGCAGCGAAGGGACAGAGGGAGAGCGTTCCAGAGCCTCGGGGCCACCACCTGAAAAGCTTTGTCTCCACGAGTTTTATAATGGGTTCAAGGGACCATCAGCAGAAAAAATGTATGACCCATACCTGCTGTCCTTAAGAACACAAATAATGCAGTAGTCAAGTAAAATATGAAAATAAATAACACAAATGTCATACAT
>NW_013952727.1:320212-331484 GCF_001266775.1 Austrofundulus limnaeus
TCTGACATTATTTAAGACATTAGATAGATCATATAAACTGTAAAATATTAATAATTGGGTTGATATTATTATTAATAGTTTTAATAATTTCTACATCATCAGTCCTTTTTTTCTGCTCTTTTGCCAACATGTACAGTAATGGAAAATCCAGAGTTTTGCCCATTTAGCGTTAGCCATTAGCTTCACCAGCCAATCACACGGTCACGTGGTTTCTGCACACTCCAGCTGTTCTATAGAACCTCCTTGTTCTTATTAAATGTTTGCACTGYTTCTGTCATTAGGAGTGAAAGAGATCGACATAGCAGCCACACTGGAGCACATCAGAGACCAGAGGCCCGGTCTGGTTCGCACCAAGGTACTATTTGTGTGTGTGCGCAAGTGCAATGTTTCAGCACGACTGCACGAGTTTGTCATGACCCAAACGTCTCGCTTCCTCCTGCTCTCCCTGTCCAGGACCAGTTTGAGTTCGCGCTGACAGCCGTTGCTGAGGAGGTGAATGCCATCTTGAAAGCTCTGCCACAGTGAGATGCAGCAGCTGAGGAACACACTGAAGATGCAGGCAGGCACACTAAACAACCCACAGAACACATTCATAAGGAATATCCACATATCATACGTCCAGAACCAAAAAATATTTTTTTTTGGATCAGCCACACTCTGATCTGTTACCAGATTTTAGTGTGCAGTGTTTTGTTTTTTCCACCATAAAACCATTGCAGGAACTTTGACAAATTTATGATTTTTGCTCGCTAAAAAAATAAGCTGAGACAAGGATGCAGTTATCAGAACTGAATCCAAACCTCTGTGCCTGTGTAAATATGAAATGATAATATTCCCCCACTAGACCTTACCTGAGGGCAGAATATTTAAATGGTCACAGTCAAACTGAAAAGCATATACCTCTGTATGAAAAAAAAAAGTGATTTGTTGTCATTTGCCCCTTGGTAAAGTATTTTTTATCTTTACTGGATACACCAATCTGTTAACACCGATGTTACAATTGGATCAAAGTTAAAATATTGTTAAAAGACCAAATATGTATGACCTTCATCTTACTGTAACAAAGTAAGAGGAGTCTTAATTTTAAAACTTTGGATGTGGTGTTTTGTGTCCAGATGAAATGTGTATACTGCTGTCAAGTGTTGGTTTTCCTTTTTGTTTTTGAAAGGCTTGTCCTGCAAATTTAAGTGTTCGCTTCCAGTTCTGCTTCTTAAGTAATCAGCGCTAAACATTGACCATGACGTACACATTACCAATATCTCTTTATTTTTGTATACAAATTTACTTTAATTGTATTTTTTACCATCTTACTCAATGTGCGACCTTGTGATTAATGTATATAATCCATCCTGATGACTGTGTTTCTTTTATGTAGCAGACAAATGGAAAATATCTATAAAAATGTATTTTTGACTTGAACTAAATAAATTTGTGATGTGATGCAGCAGAAAAAGCTGTTTTTCCTTGTGTTCAGTTGTGCCCTATAAAATAATCATGTGATTAAACCATCTTTAAAGTTTTTTTTWATTATCGTTAACTTTAAATTCCTTCTTGCAACATTAAGAAACTATAATACATTTAATGAGAGCAATAAACATGAAAATATTTCAGAATTTTCTTTGATGCAGCAGTTTCATTCCAGTTGTGTTCTCCTTTGTACAAAATCAACATGTTTTGTACATGTTTTCACATAGTAAAACATTAAATTAAGCAGACATTTTATCTTTACATTTTAAACACATTTTCGTTTTTTGCTGCATTCTGACCTACAGTACATACACATACATTCCTAATAAATATATTTTTAAGAGACATTCAACATGTAGGCGCCATCAGAGAGAGAAAGTGCAACGTAGCAAACTGATCTTTGACCTGTAATAAAAATGTAAAAGAAAAATGAAGTTTATCACGCTTATATACAGGAATATTCTGATGTAATCTGCACAATTTCTAAGGGAGGACAAAAAGTTTAGCATGCCTAAGAGTCACACTGGTTCTTTACCTCCTTGTTGGGCTTATGAGCAGAGCAGCGAGCCAATCAGGTTAGCTTGTGAATGCCTTGAAGTCTGACTCTGAAACAGGAAGCAGGAAGTGTCAGACAAATCTAAACCGAAAACATGCTACCAGAATAAATAAGTTTCTTTTATGGGGTTCTGCAACATATCAGAAACATAGTGAACTTTTTTTTGTTTTGTTTTTGCAGAATTAATTTTGTCATCAAATAAGACCATAATATGAGTGCTGGTGTCATATTGGTTTCAATAATACAAGACAGTTTCGGCCATATAAAAAATAATAATGGCAACTCATCTTTAGGCTCAGTCTTTATTAGTTTCTTCCCATTTAACAATTTGCAAAGATAAAAACATGAACACAATGCAGCGCAGTACAAATAATGCAAGCTGATCAGTTATCAAATAACTTCTCTGCTTTTTTTCCCTTAATTGTTTCTCTCCACATCATTAACAATGAAATATAATTTAATGATAAGTAACTTAGAATTTAAAAAATCAATTTCATTTTGATTCACCACAGCTGTTTTGTTGCTTTTTTGCCAGTGATAATTATATGAACAATGAAAGCAACAAACGTGCATTTTAAAACAAGGTATGTACGWATATACGTATTACAATCAAATAAACTTATTGCTGAATGAGCACCACACAAACATAAGTGTGACGAGTGCTGCTTGTAATGAAAAATCCCTTTAGACAAGTCAGTCTTTTACAAGTAACAAAAATGTGTCTGTTCACAACTATATAATACAGGTAATGATTCTGGTTTGGCACAAACAATGTAGGGTGCCGTTTGTAAAGTTACAGTCAAAAATTACCACCAATATTTTTGTTTTATTTAGCCTTTTATAAGAAAAAAAAGAACAGATTTATTTTTCAAAGTCAGTTTTTCACCATATGATTCATACATTTATAAATGTCAGTTTATAAACTAAATATTTAACTTACAAATTAAATATTTAGTTAACAAGCTAAATATTTAACTTGACTTAAATGTTTAGTTTTGAGCTAAATATTTAGGTTGAAACTTAAATATTTAGCTAGCAAGTCACAAATATTAAGTAGCTTGACTAAATATTTAATTTGTAAGTTAAATATTTAGTGTATAAACTATGACATTTATAAATGTATGAATCATATGGTGAAAAATTGACTTTGAAAAATAAATCTGTTCTTTTTTTCTTATAAAAGACTAAATAAAAACAAAAATATTGGTGGTAATTTTTGACTGTAACTTTACAAACGCCACCCCATAAAACAATACCTCCAATTTATTAATAAAAGCTGTATTCTTACCTAAAAACAACATTCCTTTTTCAAAGTTAATAAAAACATTACTTTCACCTCACTAAAGGTCTGAAACAAGGCATGTTTGGGTTTTTCTTCGGCAGCACCAGTTAGTACCGAATTTCTCACTTTCATACACAAACCTGTTTTTCTTTCCAGAACAGCTGGATTCTTTTTCTGTGGATCTCAGTGTTTTGGCTTGTTTTTACAATGCCAGAGAAGTGCACAGAAATACTTATGTACAGTATGTTTGTGTAAGTTTATCACTGCTCATCCCACACAAAAATGTCATGTAGATAAGCTGAGAACTGAACCAGGGACCTTCAGTTGAAGGATGCCCACTGAGCCAAAGCCTTTTGTGGTTTGATATTTTTCTTAGAGCCACATAAAAAAGTCCATATGTTTGTTGTTTAACTATTCTGTTAAATAAAGATGCAGTTTTAAATGTGCGAAACAAGAGTTAATAAAGTGCCTCCTTCCAAACAGGTAGTGTCATGTTACTGAAAGTGCTTTAATATTTGATTTTATAGCACTTTAAAATAAAGAYTCATGTGCTTTACATGGCTACATTTTTCCAGAAATAAATATATATTTTTTGCATATAAAGGACTTCTTTAATCAAAGTTTGGGCCATAAAAATCACCCAGTGGTCTGTTTTTGATGTCAGTGGATTGTTCCAGCCTTGCATGTGTGTGACACAGCTCGGTCACTTTTGTTTTGCCGGGGAATCTGAAAGAGAAGGTTCTGTGGCAGGGTTTCAGCTGACCCTAACACACACATTGTATTATTGTAATGCCTTAAACTAATTTGTATCTCAACAAACAAATGTCCAACACATTCCCATTTTCTCACATACAGCATCCATCCCAAACTCAAGTCCATTCCAGATTGTTCTCACTTAATTCAATAATAACAAAAATCCTAACTCATCCCAGATCATGTCCTTCCCACCTAACTCTACCTTTAGAGTCACTCCTTTCAGTTTAGAAAAACATTTGGCACATTCATGTCCATTCTAAAGCTACACTTTCTTTGTTCTCCTCAAACAAAACATTTTGTTTTACCTTTAGCTTTTTAACAAATCATGTGGATTTATCGAGGCTGTTCATTAAAAAAAAACACCAAAAAGGAAGCTTCAAGTATGTTCCTTTTTGGGGTGTTTAGACTTTCCTTATTTAGGCGCAGCCTCAAAGAGTCGAGCAATCCCAGAGAGTGGGTGTTTGCCGACACTGATTTAAGTTTATTAAAAAGTAAATTAGCACACAACACATCCACACTTTTTCTGTTTTGAGGGGTCCTTGGAGGTTTTTGCTGCAGGTTGTGATTTTTCTTCACTGTAACTGCTCRGCAGTTTAGCGCTGGCAGCTGACTCAGAGGAGCAAGCCGGCTGCCTGGTTCTTTTTGTTTTCGGACTATCTCCAGACCCCAAGTCCACTTTTAACTGGCTCCCACCATCTTGCCCCCCTGCAACTATTTTGTGACCATTGGACAAATTCTGATGTTTTCCATTAGCAACCTCCCCTTTTTTGTAGCCCACAGTTTGGTCATGTTTGGCTCCTCCCCTACCCCCAGCACCTGATATGGAGTCGGTGGCACTGGCTCTCTGCTGAGCTTCCATTTCTGACAGGCTGTATGCCAAAGCCATCTGAAGGTCTTCATCTTCCTCGTCATCCTCGTTTCCTTGCGGGTCCATGTACTGGTAGCCGGGGGCTGCGCTAAATGACCGCTGTGCTGGTGCAGAATAAGGACTTGGGCGATATCTGTCAGACATGCCCGCCGGTCTGTTCTGGATTTGTGGCTTCTGAGAGGACTGATGGGGCTGGTCTTCTCTTCGACTAAGCTCCAGAGCGAGGGCCATTTCATCCTCCACACCTGGACAAACACACAACAACAACACAGCTGTCTTAGCCTAAAGATACAGCAACATGCCAAAATATTTAGCATGATATGTCGAGTACGACAGGGTTTGCAGCAGCAGCAATAATGTTTACGATTAACCCAATAAAAATACCTAGAAAGCCAATATACTTTCTAGTCAATTTAATGCATAAATAAAGGAATAAAACCACTATAGTACCAAAACTGTTGGTTATAATTTTAGCAAACACAACATGCAGAAAGACACTTTAACTTCAGCATGAACTTGCTGGAAACTTTTCTAAAGTTTAACCACTTCTGTGGAAAATAAAAGGACTAAAATAAATGTTAGAGCTCCTGAAAACATCAAGTGGTCAGAAAATCTACACGACTTCTCTCTGTTTTTCTTAAAACTCCACAACACCAGAGTGTATTTCCTTACCATTAATCAGGACGCTTTTCAACACCCCATCCTCCTCAATCTCTACTCTCTCCTGCCCATTCTCCTTTATTCTGTAAATGAGACATCAACAATTGTTGTTAGGGTCAGTAATTTACAGACATAGAACACTCAAGGAAACTGAAATAACTATAAAATTAATCAGACTTTTGTAATCAATGATAAAGGTCCACACGATTTAAAAGGTGGTGTGACCCCTGCTGGTTGYTGCATGACCTGATCACCTGTTTCCCCATGTTTTTGTCATGTGTGTCTTTTTGAATGGGTGTTCTTAAATGTAATTGCATTGTGCTCTGTACAATAATAAAGGCCTCAGCAATCAATCAACCAATATCTTATAAGCATCAATGAATACAACTACAGTACACTGAAAGTACACTACAAGGCTTTAATTCTTTGTTGTGCAACAATTTCCTCGGTTCAATTAGCCTCGATTCAGGAGATTTCACATACGTTTTGGTGGTGGTGCGTTTCCCATTGACAATGCGAGTGGAAGTAGAAAYGGATTTGAAGTTGCTCATCCCTCCTCCCATACTGCCCATCCCATCCAGACCACCGAAGGAAGAAGAAAACGAGCTAAATTCAACTGCAGAAAAGAGGATTAGAGAACAAAGGGGGAAAAAATGAAACAGTGTAACAAATTTTTGCAGACTCTCACTCTGTGCAAAGAGAGTACCATGTTATTTGTGACCAATCACATCGAAATGAGGATTAAGTCCAAAAGTCCATAAAAATTAGGATTCAGACCAAAAAGTAATGTATTACCATAACCAACAAGACAAATTAAGTCATATCTCTAAATCCATTTAAGACATCAGAATGATCCAGGTATCAAAATGTAGCATTTAAAGACAGGAATTTGAAAATGTAATTAGATCATTTTGACCAAATTTGATTTAATCCTCATTTCGACATGATGGATCACATTTTATACGTTACGTTTTTATTTATTATGCAAAATCAACTTTTTTTAGCTTTATATCGTGTTTTTATGTCATCCCCTCATCAAAAACATACCCAGAGTGTTGCTTTGACTCATTCATGCATGTTTGAGAATCTCCTGTGGCAGCCATTTGGGGCTGCCTAAAGCTTGCCGGTTCAAAGCACCACCCATTTGTACAAAGCTCCACCTATTTACATAAAACTCTTCCCTGGTCTCCAGCTGAGCCACTGCCCTACAAAGTACCCCCCCACCCCCTGAAGCATTGTTGTGAAGACCTGAAGTGGGAGTGTCTCAAACGGTAGGAGGTTCTTAAAGAGAAAGAGGTCAATTTCAAAGCATTTTGATAGGCTACTATGCAAAGTCAAATTTATTTTTGATATATAGAGCTTTTTTTTATATATGGAGGTAACAGTTACTTTTCACTAAAACAAAGTGAAAATGTGAGTGGGTAGTTTTGCATAAAAGAAACCTAACAGCAGAAGCTTTTGAAGTACTACATGAATTGTCAAGTCTGATTAAAATGTGATGAAGCTGCACACTGTTCACATCACTTCTCAACACCTTTAAATGTTTACCTCCAGCTGAAGGAGAGGAGAAAAATCGACTTGGGCCAGGACGTGAAGAGCCTCCAAAAGCTGGAAAGTCATCTGAATAAAATACAGAGAGTGATGTTAAAATATTTCAATCGGCAACTTCAACAGATAATAGGATTAGAGTAAAGGGTTTTATTCTGAGAGGGTCATTTTTGCACTCAGGCGATTTTATGCAACACAAATTTCACCTTTTAGCGTACAAAAAATTACAAAACATAAAATAGAGTCAGTGCTACTGGGCGGAGAACAGTTAAACTTGGCGTCTGTTGTGTTTTTTTGCACGACTTACCAAAAAAACTAGCAAAGGGATCCTGTCCCCCAAAAAACTCTCTGAACACCTCATCTGGATTGCGGAATGTGAATGTAAACCCTGGGAAATCTGAGAAGTCTGTGGTGGAGGAACCTGCAAAATAAAGATGAGAGTCAGAGGATGGAAAAGAAAAATAGGGCAAAAAGTCAAATAAAGACAGACGTAGTGATATGTCAGTAAAAAAAGAGAGAAAGGACAATTGAAACATAAAAATATTTGTAAATTTGAGCTATAATTGACTGTTTCATCTATCTGTTTTACTGTGACTGTGCTTGTAATTACCTGAGTGTGGCATTCTGTCGTTACCATATCTGTCATATGCTTCACGTCKGCTCTCTGTTAAAAAGAATAAAAAGAGAGTCCGACATCAGTACTAGTTTGTTGTAACGTGAATCTCCAACATAGAAACAGCAGATGTGTGTTAGTTCAATAATCAAAACCAAAACTAAACTTTAAATGTTTCTGGTCTCATGTTATGACTCAATGTTGATGATCGGGGAAGCAGGAAATTAAATGAAAATAGGTGGAAAAAAATTGTATTAATGTTAATATTAGGACTCATTCCTGTAGTTATTGTTTTTTATTATTATTATATTTTTGTTTGTTTGTTTCAACATTGACAAATGACAAATTAACTGAACTTTGGGTAAAAAACTAACCAAAATTTAGATTTAGATAATTGTAAACCTCCAACACCTCTTTAAAAACAAATATATCTATCCAACAAATTACATAAAATGATTGCATTTGGTGACATACTGTCAGACAGGACTTCATAGGCCTCAGCCAGTTCTTTGAATTTTCTTTCAGCCTCCTCCTTGTTTTCTGGATTTTTGTCAGGATGCCATTTCAAAGCCAGTTTCCTGTACCTGCAWATAAATAAACATTAGCTATACAATTGCACAAGTATAGAACATTCACTTACTATTTAACTATTTAAAGTATTAAAGCACAGTTCAAAAACTAAAAGCAAAAGAAGGAAAGATTAAAGAAAAACCCAAAGGACCTTCGAAGTTTGTTTCTAGTACAGTGGTTCCCAAACTTTTTATCTTATGACCCAGAAAATATCCATGGCAAAAACTTGTGACCCCAAATATTACTGGTCTGAGTACACAAACTTTGTTAATAACCCTAAAAACACAGGCTTTTTGACAATCTAAACAGCTTGTACACAAATGTAAATACTTATTTATAAATTTTTGTGTGCTTTTGCAATAGTTATAGGGAAAATATTACATCAGCAATTATTTTATTACCCTTAAATTGATTTCTGGAGATTATCCAAGATGCTTCATGACCCATAATTGGGACCCAAGCCCAACTTTGGGAACCAAAGTGCAGTGGTTCCCAAACTTTTCAGCTTTTAACCCACAAAATAACAGTAGCAGAGACCTGTGCCCCCAACTGTTTTTGGATGATAAACATTTGTATCGGGTCAACTAAACATGGGCATAGTAACAATAWTTTTATACTACATTTATCCATTTTAAATACACTAACCTCACTCCTTTGTAACAACTAAGGCAAAAATGTAATTAATTCAGAAAAATTTTTCAGGACCCCACCTTGATGTTTCGGGACCCCACTTTGGGTCCCGACCCCAAATTTGGGAAACACTGTTCTAGTGTATGAAACCACAGTGTTTTGTGTTTCAATATTTTCAAGGTTGGTTTGCAAGTTTAGCAGGTTTAAATCAAGATAAACAAAGTAAAGTAAAAAACAGGATGCCTAATAGTCTAAAGTCTGTTTCCGAATGATGATAATGTTAACATTAATAAAACTAAAACTATCAGCAACATAACACTTTCGGTTYTTAATCCTTATATAGTTTGGTAAATAAAAATGTATATTTAAATACARCTTATGCTTAATTTGTTGGGATGATTCCAACGATTATAAATAATCTAAAGATACTTACGCTTTCTTGATTTCATCCTGCGTGGCTGTTCTGGGAACTCCCAGGATGTTATAGTAATCAACCATGTCACTTCCTGTCACTCCTCGAAACACCACCCTGAAACACAAGCATTTGGTCAGTTCTGGTCTCTGAGCTGATGCAGAACCATAGCATTATTTGAATAATGTCCCAAAACACAAGCAACATGTCAGACCAATGCCTGAACACTGAGTGTGATAAATGCAAACTTTGAACACAACGCTTCTTTTGTTTTACTTAAATGTCCCACAAACTAAACACTCATTATTCTAATGGTTGTAGCCAAAAGTAATAGTCATATGGTTGTGTATAATATAATCTGGAAACATTTTAGATACAATGCATGTTGAATTCAAAAACAACACACTAGAGTGTTTTCTTTGCTTATTAAGTATAGTGTYTTATTTAAATTTTTGTAAGAACGAAGCTTTTTTTAATTACATATTTGTCTCCTTTACTAAAGCAACTTGTGTGGTCAATCAATGTGAGTAAGCCCACACTTTTATAAAAGTAAAACTACTTACTCTGAATACTGTCAGCACCTCTAGAATAGCTACTGCCAGCCAGCATGCCGATCTTATTAGTTGCCTGCAGCAGCTTCAGAGCAGAGGGGGGGACTTCCAAACTCAGGCAAAATGACTAAAGTTAACTTTCTGTTAGCCCCCTCTGGAAGGGACAAATGCTCACACAAGTAGTACAGCGTTATTTCTAGTACAGAGGAATCTGACAACTGCTGCTGACATCAGTAAACAAGCTGAAAGCCAGCAGATGTACTCGGAGGCACAGGTGCTGTGCTATTCAAGTAGTGCAGTTATTATTTATCTGATATTTCTGAGGCACATTTCCATTTATGGTAAAGTTAGACACGAGTGAACTGTTTATGTTAGCGCTCCGTAAGCTATGGCTAGTAGTAGCTAGCAAACCACTTACCGTTGTCTTTGGTCCAGCTAACGGTTCAGCAGCTTCACTCGGCTCGTTTTAGCTGAGTTTGTTCAGATAGCCTCCTTGTTTTTTTTTTAGGTTCTGTTCTTCTCGTCAGCTGAGCAGCCACCTCCCACTTTCTGCGTCTCCAGTGTCACTGGCTCAGATCTGTTCTCTGACAAAAACAATACCGTGAAGGCTGATTTTAACAGGTATACAAACAATCGAGCAGCTAGCTCAGAGTGCTGCTATTGCTGCTCGAAGCTGCACGAGCTTCTGTGAGTGCAGAAACGCCATGAAGCCTCTAGAAAATACCAGCGTTCGGCTACGTGGTTTAGCCCCGCCCCCCACGCMATGCTCTCCTGTTGCACTTAGAGAATGCGCAAGTAGTTAGCCCTGTTATTAGTATTTTTTAATAGTATTAGTATTAATATTAGTATTTGTATTATTCAGAGATTATTGCAATATAACTCCTGCAGTGAAATGAACTTAACTTTGTGGTAAAGTTMAAAGTCTAATGAAGACTTGGCAATATTTTTCCCTCATTTTGAGGATTATTGTCCTATATTGTGTCCTTAAATAAATGATGCTCAAATTTATTTTGACAGAGGACATTTACAATCTTAGGTGCTAGTGATTAATCGTGGTGGGATTCTCAAGTGTTTAAATTTACATTCGGCTTATTTGTGGAAAAACTTAACCTTTCTCTGTTACATTACTACCATCTGCTGGATTTATTTTGTAACTACAAGAAACAACATACAGATCAACAGATTAAACAAAGATTAAAATAAAAATATTTTTGTATGCAAGGTGAGATTGCATTGAAAAAATCAGAGATATTACACTGTTCAGTCTCTCTATCTATCTATCTATCTATCTATCTATCTATCTATCTATCTATCTATCTATCTATCTATCTATCTATCTATCTATCTATCTATCTATCT
>NW_013952727.1:332769-341487 GCF_001266775.1 Austrofundulus limnaeus
CCATCAGCAGGGAGGTAAAACCAGAACCAGTGCCTCCACCAAAGGAGTGGAAGATGAGGAAACCTTGCAGGCCAGTGCACTGATCAGCCTGAAAATAAAATGGGGTTTGATTATTTAAAATCCAGGTGTTTCCACAAGTGTCTAAGCTGATACATAGAATTCTAGGTTGCTAAAGATTTTTGCATGTTTAAATCATGTTAAATCTGACCAGTAAACTAATGTAAATGTAAACAAACTCACTAGTTTGCGTGTTCTGTCTAGAACAAGATCTATGATCTCCTTTCCAATGGTGTAGTGTCCACGAGCATAATTGTTGGCAGCATCCTCCTTCCCTGTAATCAGCTGCTCGGGGTGAAACAGCTGACGGTAGGTTCCTGTTCGCACCTCATCTGGAAATAAATGATGAAAAAGGTTAGTATAGCAAATAAATCACCATATTCAAGATGTCTACATGTCTTTTTCATTTCTTGTCTTCTTACCAATGACAGTGGGCTCCAGGTCAACAAAGATTGCCCTGGGAACGTGCTTTCCAGCTCCTGTCTCACTGAAGAAAGTGTTGAATGAATCATCTCCTCCTCCAATTGTCTTGTCAGAGGGCATTTGTCCATCTGGCTGGATCCCATGTTCCAGGCAGTAAAGCTCCCAGCATGCATTGCCCATTTGGGCTCCAGCTTGGCCAACGTGCATAGAAATACACTCACGCTAAAACCAGACATAACAAAAGAGGGTTAAACAGGGCTGATTTTTTTCAGCCACATGTTTTGCATTTTCTAGGGTGTCTTTGCCTGGACTCTCTGCAGAATGAGCCTTTAACTGTGCATCCCATTTATTAGGTCTTATTAGACCAGTGGATTGATGGCAAAAGCACATATCTGATTTATTAAACTTGTGTTTTGTTTTTTAAGTTTATGTTGTGATGTGTACACAGTTTGAAAGATGTATGACCAACAAATGTGTGCCTAAATATAGTATTAAAACTTTGAATAGATAAAAATAAAATAGAAGAAAGTATGTCAAAAGTTTTTTTAGGCAAATCACATCCTTTGTTCCTTGGTTTATGAAAAGGCTATGTGGCAGAGAGGAAGGCCAAGCTAAAATGGTGGGACATTCTCACCCCCCCATTTCTCCATCCTGTGCCTCCTCCCTTTCCTTATCCCCTCCCCCTTCAGATTGTTCTCCTCCCCCATCCTGTCCAGCTGCATACTGTAGGGCTTTGTAACATGTGTCTCTCTCTCTCTCTCCTACTCTCTCTCCTCACATATCTCACCATATTTTCCAAACCAAAAACTCCTGACAAAATGGCTGCCATATAACTCATATTTCAAGCCAAACCACTCCTCTTTTCTCTGTGCTTTTTCTCCCAACCCCTCCACTGCCACGATTACCAAGATCCACACCCATCAGTTAGGGCTGAAACTTCTCAACAAAATGTTTTATTTTTCTTAGTTGGATATAGTTATTGCTTCATAAATAGGTGTTTAAACATGAATGCGAAAAAGGTTAATGACTAAAGTGTTAGGTATCTGACCTAGTTTTAATAAAAAGACTACAGAAAAGATTTTACTTTCAGTTCTTTGTTCACTTTACTTTGCCTCAATCACACTGAATGTTTCATAAACACGCTCTAAAAACTTTTATTACACATTTTTTTTCTCATGCTGACTAAGATGAAGGTGCTTTTGTTTCAGAAAATTTTACTGCAGCATTTATTAAGCTTTGAACAGACCCAACTATTCAAGTTATGTGGTACCGATAAACAACAAACATAAAAGTAGAAAGAATGACAGGATGGAAATGTCATGGCAGTTTTATAAGTGAATTAGTTACTCACCATTTTGTCTGCTTGTCCTTCGACTAACGTTGAGGATTCAGACACAAGGCAGAAGTGAGGAGGAAAGGGAGAGCTGGGGCTTATATAGGCCAGTATGTGAAGGGGGCAGGCAGAAAGCGGTTACATCGTTTATTGGCGGGAGTGTGCAACACTTTCAAAAAAAGAGGGAAGTTCTTCATACCTCCCTTGTGTCTAAACTAACACTCATTTACTTTTCAAGTTCAAAACTATGTTTTATGTATTTTTGAACAACTGTTTTACACTTTTTATATGTTTGTTTTGCATACAAACACACCCAGTCAAACTCATTTGTTGAATCATTAACTGGAGAAGCACACACACAATGTGGGATAAATGAATAACTTTTATTCTGAGCATCAAATTAGATTGTCAAGAGAATGGTGAGGATCCGTACAAATTATGTATTGATACAACAAAACTTGCTTAAATCATACGGCATCATTTGGTATAGCAAAAACTTACAGAAACAGCTGCACAGGAATGCAAATCAAGAGATTAAAGACATTTAAAAAATACACCCCTTTTTGGTACAAGTTGTCCTAGGATTAAAGTGCTGCAATTCATTCATCCATGCAAAAGTGAACTGGTATCCCTTTGTTGCTGCAGTCCATGGTTTGAATATAAGCTACACAAACAACACCAGACACTGACTGTGTCACTTATATTCTGTCTTTCTCGTTCTCACAGAGTCAGTGGATCAGCACATAGAAACTGACACAGAAACCCTTTCATAACTCACATTCCTCATGGGAGAGGATAGTTGGGGGGAGGTGCACAGAACCCAGGGCTTGGTCTTGTTTTACTTTTGGTCAGACAAAAATGTTGCATCTTCTATCTTAGATAACTTGAAATATTTTGTTTAGTCTGAATGATAACAGAAGAAGAAACTATAGCTAATGAAAAAATATATAACTCATGTTTGTTAAGTTAAGCAACAATAGGCTAAGTTTAGGATATTATCTGCAAACAAGACTACATGCAGAACTTTGTTTCACTACTGAATTGAAATATTAAATTGTCCACCATGTGGAGGGAGTGCTTATAAGGCTGAGTTCACCTGAAACTCCTCAGACTGAAGAAGTCTCTCGGAGGAGAGACGAAACGTTTCATTAAAAGAAGAACCCGCCCAGAGGGCCTACATATTTTTCTTTTTCACTATTAAATTGAGTTTCTATCATGGAAGATAATGTGTCACCAAAATTCTCACCAGAAAAAAAGAAGAAATGCTCAATTTTAAAACCAATACAATCTTTTGATTTTGCCTTAAAGGTGCAGGTTACACTATTCTCAGTATTCCTCTCCATCATTCTCCTCATTTACATTGTCAGCACCAACCTCTTCATAATCCTTCTCTAGAGCAGCCATATCTTCTCTGGCTTCTGAGAACTCTCCTTCCTCCATTCCCTCTCCAACATACCAGTGGACAAAGGCTCTCTTGGCGTACATCAGATCAAACTTGTGGTCGAGACGAGCCCAGGCCTCAGCAATGGCTGTGGTGTTGCTCAGCATGCACACAGCTCTCTGCACCTTGGCCAGGTCTCCTCCAGGAACCACAGTTGGAGGTTGGTAGTTGATGCCCACCTTGAAGCCTGTGGGGCACCAGTCCACAAACTGGATGGTGCGCTTGGTCTTGATGGCTGCAATGGCTGAGTTGACATCTTTGGGCACAACGTCACCACGATACAGCAAACAGCAGGCCATGTATTTACCACCTCGTTGATCACACTTCACCATCTGATTGGCTGGTTCAAAGCAGGCATTGGTGATGTCAGCCACAGACAGCTGCTCGTGGTAGGCTTTCTCAGCAGAGATGACCGGGGCATAGGTGGCCAGAGGGAAGTGGATACGAGGGTAGGGCACCAAGTTGGTCTGGAACTCTGTCAGATCAACATTCAGAGCTCCATCAAAGCGAAGTGAAGCTGTGATTGAAGACACAATCTGACCAATGAGCCTGTTCAAGTTGGTGTACGATGGTCGCTCGATGTCGAGGTTCCTACGACAGATGTCGTAGATGGCCTCATTGTCCACCATGAAGGCACAGTCAGAGTGCTCCAAGGTGGTGTGGGTGGTCAAGATGGAGTTGTAAGGCTCCACAACTGCTGTGGAAACTTGAGGGGCTGGGTAGATGGCAAACTCCAGCTTAGATTTTTTGCCATAATCAACAGAGAGTCTCTCCATCAGCAGGGAGGTAAAACCAGAACCAGTGCCTCCACCAAAGGAGTGGAAGATGAGGAAACCTTGCAGGCCAGTGCACTGATCAGCCTGAAAAGTCAAATTTTCACAAATGTTGAAGCAGAGAAGTAATTTACTCATGTTATATCATGTTGGACATCTTACTAATATTTAACCTTAGACCTTTTATTCTCACCATTTTACGTGTTCTGTCCAAAACAACGTCAATAATCTCTTTGCCAATGGTGTAGTGTCCACGTGCATAGTTATTGGCTGCATCCTCTTTTCCTGTAATCATCTGCTCGGGGTGGAACAACTGGCGATACATTCCTGTACGCACCTCATCTGTTCAAAAAAAAATAAAAATGTAGAATTTTGACAGTAGTTTAACAAACCAGTTGTACCCTATTCAACTTGAAAAATGTTGTGGTAAGTGGAACCTTCCAACAACTTTGGAAGTAATTTTGATTCATGTTTTGCGTTTAAACTTTGGTCTACTTTATAATACAGAAGTAGAAAGTTGCCTTTAAATCTACGGAAAATTACCAACCCCCCATGATACTAATTGTGAAATTGATATCTATTTAAAAGTCATCTAGAAGTAATTTGACACCAACCAATGACAGTGGGTTCCAGGTCAACAAAGATGGCTCTGGGAACGTGCTTTCCTGTCCCAGTTTCACTGAAGAAAGTGTTGAAGGAGTCATCCCCTCCTCCAATCGTCCTGTCAGAGGGCATCTGTCCATCTGGCTGAATTCCATGTTCCAGACAGTACAACTCCCAACAGGCATTGCCGATCTGAGCCCCGGCTTGGCCCACATGAATGGAGATGCATTCACGCTGAGGATTGTAAACAGCACTATTTAAATCTCTCAGGTGTCTGTTTAGTGTTCACATTTCTGTCAGATGAAATTTCATGTATGTGGAAAAACCACAACTGATTATAATAGTCTATCAAAACTTCTGTTTAATCAAATCAAAACAATTTGTGTTAGAGTTGCTAATAAGTATAAGTTCATAAAGTCATTACCTGAGAAATCAGTTTCTTACCATTGTTAATGTTTCTTCTCTGATGTCCAGGTATCAGAAAGAAGATGTTGTGCTTACAACAAGCACCACTGCTCTGCCTTTATATACAGTTCCTACAGTTGGGGTGCACCGTGATTTAATCTGAGCTGTAATCAGAGATCTTCCAGATGAGAACGAGGAAAAGATCATCAGCTTTACAAACACACACACAATGCAAAAGGAGGTCACCACCCTCATCATTGTGTGTCTGGTTTTTGAGTGTTTTGTTCCCATGTGTACGCACCTCATATTTCAAAAAAACAGAAGTAAACCACAAATGAGGGCTGGTAACTAAAAGTCGTTTCGCTTGGAAGGACGAGATAACAAAGAGACAAAGCAGCTTATTTCTTTTGTATTTGATCAAAGACAACCAGAAAACATGTTTGTGCAGCATGTCTAAAATTAATGTATGCACTCCTTTAATTTTGATAAATCAAAACTGCATTTTAGAAATCTTTAAAAGTGCTGAGCTATCTCAAGAAAATGTGATGGGTTGAACACAAATACTTGTGTCAATCTATCTGCATACTGCAAGGATGTGCTGCATGGCTGCAGGTGTGGACACTGAAAATGTAGGCTCACCATTTGTCTCTGTAATGTGTATATATATATATATATATATATATATATAACCTGCTTCACCTGCCATGTTTATTCCTCAATCCATATGGAGAAAGAAAAAAAAATCCATATGGATTGTCTCGAGGCCTCAGATGACAACCAAAAGAGGGAAACTAACCCAGGGTGTACGCAAAACATAAGTCAGATCCAGAGCATTCACCAGTTCCAATAAATTCAGACTTTTCGGTACAGAAATCCTTTTAAATGCAGAGCTTTGTTCTYTGTCACTTCAAACTGAGTCACAGGCTGGTAAAACCTTAAGGCCGGGGACATTTAAAACAAGTCACACAACTTTCAGGACCCAGGGGTATCCATCCTGATAGTAAACTAAACCATGTGACTGACTTGGTAATTGGTATAACCCTTTGTTCACAACTAAACACTAAGAAAAAAAATATATTTCATAGAAACAAGATACATATGACAAAATAGTTAAAGAAAGTGCTGGATGTCTATTGAGGGTAAAAAAACCGTGACTCAGCATATAGATAAAAACCAAAATGGCCATTGGTCATGAATATGGCAGCAACAGCCAAAAGTCATGAGTGATTACAGTTTTTTTTCCCTCCTGCCTTCTTATTTGGGGACAGTTATTCTTTACAGTATGAGATGGAAACTATGATGGTGAATGAGCAGCACCTCTTCATAGCACTGTATTTGTAAAAAAGTGCTTTGTTGTGTGTATTGCACATATGTACATTATCATTTTGCAAACAGAATTTAGATCATTTTGTAATGAAAATACTTGTGAATTATTTTGAATTGATGTCAAGTAAGATTTCAAGACTATGAGCAAACGAACTACAGACATTTTACTTGTGTTTCTTATCCTATAAGCTTGAATCTCAATGAGGAAGTACACAAGTAGTGTTTTTAGATTTCTTTTGTTTGCTGCCCTCAGAGGTATTGACTGAGTCATAMAACTGTGACCCACTTCCATTGTGTGAGAGTATAGGTCTTTCCTTCATAAGTCCTCACCCACTGCAGCACAACAATCTTTTCATTAATGGCTCATTGTAACACCAGGCTGGTAAACACTGAAGGAACAGTGCTAGGGGAGAAAAGTAGATTAACGGGATAGTAAAGGTTTTAGTTCATGCAATTTTATTATCCTGTAAAAAAAAAAGACATAAAATCAGTTTCAATGATTTTAAATGGAAACTTAATATTGTGTTGTAAAATAAAAACAAAAAAATCTGGATTTTCTTGAATTTCTTTGCTCAAAAATTTATAAAAAATAAGTTGAACTTGTACCAATGACACTCAAAAAGTTAAATGAGACATTTTTTTGATTAAATGTAACAGGTATAAAGAACATCTGTTTGTACAAACACTTTCTTTGGGGCATCTTTTGAAGCTGCATAACAGACACGCAATGCAGGGTTGCCAGATCAAACAAACAGTTCCTAGCCTGAACACAACGTAAAACACACCTAATTAACTAACTAACTAACTAACTAACTAACTAACTAACTAACTAACTNACTAACTAACTAACTAACTAACTAACTAACTAACTAACTAACTAACTAACTAACTAACTAACTAACTAACTAACTAACTAACTAAATTGATTAATTAATTAAATAATTAATAAAACAGCCCACATTTCAAACTTATGAAACTTATGTTAAAGGTGTGGAACTATATATTAGTAATATATGTATTATACTACAYGTACAATAAAGCACCTATCAGCACAGAATCAAATAGGCTACTGTACTTACATTTTTTATTGTAGCTCTGAAAAAACAGTGTTAAAGAGAGAGATAGATCTTTAGAGTGAAAACTTGTAAATAAATAAACAGATTGAAATAGTCAGGGTGAGTGGAGGTGTCTGGGCCAACTGCAAGTAACAAAAGTCAACTAACAGCCCTCAGATTGTTTGGTAGAAGTAGAGGGTATCTTCAAGCTCTCAGAATCACAGTCTTTTCTTCATTTGGTGTGTTTACAATTGACATTAACCAGTTTCATAGTGACACTTGATATTTTGATATAATTGTCCTGTGAATATTTTACCTGTCAAATGTGGTGAAAAGCAGCCCAAACTTTAACATGCCCAAAGCTGGGGTTTTTTTCCCAGCCCAACATGTTCAAAAGAAGCCCAGTTGGGCGGAAACCTGCCCAGTCTGGCAACACTGCAGACATGTACATTGGAGTTTCACAAAAGCCCATTTCACTTCACCAGTGCAGGATTTGATGTTTGAACAGTTGTGTTTGTCTTGTTCCACCTTTTCTGTAGATCAGAGGTCAGGAATGATTCTGCTCTTTCAAAAGGAAGTTGTTTTGCCAGTTAATTTGTTTTTGATTTGTATTTTTTTTAATTTGTCAGGCATACAGAGGTTTTGACACAAACTTAAATAAAATGTAATTTTAATAAGTTATTTTGTTTGTTTAAAAATTGGTTCACTATTGTAACACACCATTTAACACCATCCTCCATCTGCTCTGGGAACATTACTTTATGAATATCATTGTAATTGAATGGAAAAACTGGTCAATGGCTGGCGAATTCAACTTATTCAAAGTTACTAATTTAAGTTTGCTAAACTTTCTGATTGCATGAAAAATGTAGTGTTTGCATACTAACTTTCATGAATGAGGAAAAAAAAATGAGGTTTCTTATTCAAGAATTTATTTAAATCTGTGGACGCAGTAAGAAATTAGGTTAGATTTATGACCAAAATAACTTCAGAACATTTGTAAACAATGTCAGTACAGTCAACATGCTTATACAGTAAAAATAATAAATCTGAAAATATGTTGAAAGAGATAAAGTCGACTTTTGCTTTTCATAATTTATGTAAACTGTAGCTTTAAATGTGCTGCTAGACCCACAGTTGTGATGACATTGGAATATTGAGCACAGTCACTGTTTTAAACTTGCTCTCTTTTGAAGAAACTCTGACCCCTAGCGACTGAAAAAAGTATGTGCGTGTCATGGCTCTCTCTCTCTCTCTCTCTCTCTCTCTCTCTCTCTCTCTCTCTCTCTCTCTCTCTCTCTC
>NW_013952727.1:341607-348082 GCF_001266775.1 Austrofundulus limnaeus
TAAATAAAATAAAATAAAATAAATAGCAGTGGTATATGTAGTGCCTCACCCATAGATATAGGCCTTATAAAAGCCTTTATACCGTATATTCTAAAATAAATGACTGATACCCAGAGGTGGGTAGTAAGTTAGCAACTACTTACTTTTACATGACTAAGTGCTTTTTCTTACTTTCCTTTAAGAGTAGTTTTAATACACTGTACATTTTAATATACTTGAGTATAATTTTGTAATACTCTACCCACTATAAGTAACCAACATGTTTTAACCAGAAATGCAGCAGCGACACACCTACAGATTATATTGAAGTGACACGTCTTGTTTACAGACAAACTTTGTTCTTCTAATACTATTTTCTATCTGTTAAGACTTTTGGAGGTCAAATGAATATATGACAGTAGATATAGTCATTGTGGTAAATATTTTACCACAGAGCAAAAATATATTTGTTTTTCCTCCTCTGTGACTCTAATCGTATTCCTTATATATATAATTTATTTCTATATTTTCTTACTCATTACTTTTCCTTTAAATACTTATTTTGTATCATGAATTTTACTTTGGATACTTAAGAACAGTAAATGTCAGATACTTAAGACTATTACTCGAGTGATGTTCTTAGAAGAGACTAAGTTTTACCAAATAATTTATGGTAAAATACTCAGGTATCACTTTGAGGTATATACTGTACAAGGCTGACCAACTGTAAATATTAGTTTAATAAGTTTCACAATGAGACRTATTTGACTTGGAAACGTGGTTCTTCTGCTGTAATTTTTCATTTTATAGTTGTGTTATTTATTTTTTTAAAATGTCTTCATTTAAGTCTTTAAACRCACCAGAATTTGCACATGGCTGTCTATTTTTTTGTCAGCCTGATATCATTTGAAAATATTCAATTGTTGTGAAATGTTGCCTTTATACAATTCAGTCATTTCTTGGCTAGTTTATACTTTTATTTGAGTTAAAGTAGTGCTACTCTTTCTTGAATACAACCTTTGGGTACTGCTGGAGCTGACCTGACCATTGAACCTGCTGAGGACAGGACCGCTGGGTGGCGCTGTTGCTCCTTCGGACTCTGGAAGTGCTGCTGCCATTGATATTTATTACTAAATATATACAGTATATGCTAATTTCCTATCCTGTTTGTGGGCCTGCGCGCTGTGAACGCGCSTTCACGTCTGAACGACAGGTGGGCGTGGCTTGAGCCGTAAAGWGCGCTTCTCCTCGCCCCCCTGGCAGTATACTCACTCACCAGGACCACTTTGACGGCCGCTGTGAGAGCTTAGAAAAATAATAATAATTAAAAGTCCAGGAACTTGTTAAGAGTGCCTCTGCTGAGAAACCACAATGGTAAGACTTTACAAATTCACTTATTTTAGAGTAGTTTTTTGTATTATTATTTTAGAGAATTCAGCACCTCCTGCAGCAGGACCCCCTGGTCAGAAATAGCTCCTCAGTGACTGACAGTAAAGCTGATCTGGCTGCTGCCTGGCAGAGCAGGTGCTGATGACATGCTGCATTTTTAACTCACAAAGAAAAGGCACAAAATATAAAATAGAATAAAGAAAAACTTGATGTGGATAAAATACCAAACCTGATTTTGGATACTTTTATTTTAATCAACAAAAACAATCTGATGATATGATGATATTTTTGAAAAAAAAAAAAAAAAAAGCTTGCTCATCAAGTATGTGGTGAGCTAATGTGTGGGAATAAGGTGTGTCTCCTGACACGTCTTTAAGCAAGTCACTGCAGACTGAGACAGAGCAAAGAATTCTAACAGAGCAGGAAATATTTTTCCCTTTCATTCTCAAAAAAATAATAATAATTGTGGAACAAGTGAGAGCACGAGTCTTCATTACATCAAAACTACTTTAACTGCAGCAAACAAAGCAAATTCTCCAGTCTGTCAAAAAAAAAATCATTTATATCCTGTACTGTTTCTGCAACTCTGTTCATAATTATCTTATGAATAATTTCTGAAAAACAATTTTTAGTCATTTGGTTCRATGATAGGAAAAGTTAACAAGTGCACATTTGACCTCAGTGTTCTGTTTGCACTATGTTGTGTAAACACTGTGTGTTACCACCAGTACTATAAAACCCTTATGGCATCACTGTTTACTCAGKACTCTGCTTTCTCATTGCTCTAACCAGATAAATCAGACGCATAAAGTTTTATTTTTTTATTATAGGTTAAACATTAGTTTGAAACTGAGAAGTTTGATGGAGGAATACACACTCTAAAAATGAAATGTTGGATTTACTTAACCATGTTATGTTACCTGGTTCCACTTAACTGAGTTGAGTAAATTCAAAGCAACATATTCATGTTCTTTGGCTAAAAAAAAAACTGGTATATTGCTTTGAATTTACTCAACTCTGTTAAGTGGAACCAGGTAACATAACATGGTTAAGTAAATCCAACATTTCATTTTTTACTGTGCAGAAAACTGTCTGTGAAAGAAAAGAGAGTAACATGAAAATTTCAAATATCTTCAAACATACCAATTGCAATAGAGAATGGTAAATATACTTTTAACCTTAGGTCACACAGTAAGTTGCGAAACACTGAGCTTAAATGCAGTGCCCTTGACTTTATTAAAAATACTCTGTAGTTTCAAGATTTTGGCTCAGGAATGGGAGTAGAACTTGATTAACTATATTTAGCTCTTGACTATTTTACTCTAAATAGTTCCTGTCACTGTACATTTTTTCCACAAACCAAAAGGTGATGTGGCTGATTAAATGGGTTGACTGTGGAGCTGTTTAATAAGGGTCTATGCAAAAAAAAAAAAAAAATGGAAATTGGAAATTATTTGAACAAGTTTCCAGTAAAAAATCTCTTCCCTTTGTGTCAGTTTAATTTCTGTTTTTTTCACTTTCCTTGTTTACTTTTCCTGAGGTTTTGGCCTTCAGCAGAACTGGAACCTCAAGTCAGTGAGCTCACACCTTAGGCGCGCCTTTGCTTCTCCGGTCACACCCTTGGACATGAAAAGGTTGACAGTTGTAGATACGTTTGTTGTATTAGACTCACCTTGAATAACAGCACTAAGTTATCACTTTTAACAGAAAGGTTTTGAAATTTCCCCTGGCGATGACCACTGTTTGGAGAGGGCTGATGATCAGTGTTTACAGCAACAGGCATCCCTTTCTGCTGAGTGTCAGGTTAGTGTGAGCTCACCAAAATAGCTCTGCTAACCTGGAAACGCTGGCAAGTCAGGAAGTTTTACTTTGACAGAGGAAAAGAAAACACGACATAAAGCCGTTGCTCTGCCCATGACGAGTGAAGATATTTTTTTCAAGAGTAGTCAAGCTATATAGCAGATTAAATGAAAGAATGTAACAGTAATGTGAAAATAAATCCATGTAGGCTTAGCTTTCTTATTATGACTGGGTCTTTATTTTTAGTCACTGAGATTAACGGTTGCTGTTGTAATTTGCACTTCTTAGGTCACAAATAAAATTAGAATATTTAAGTCTTCATACAAATAAATAAATGCTAACAGGAAATACTTTTTGTAGTATGTTCTTAACCGGATCCCTGTTGTTTCTCGTAATTTAACAGGTTACAGGTTTGACCTATGAAATGCTAAATCATACTGACAAAAGTGTTCATGCACTTTGCTCTGTTAATGAACTCTACAAACCAGACAAGTATGTCCGGCTTTGGCTTAATTCAGCACTTATTGCATAGTTTACCGGTTTATGCTTTCAAACAGAAAAGACAAACCGGTCTGCCTCTTTGTTTACAAATGCAACGGCCATATCACAAAAGCCCAAGGCAATGTTCTGTTTGGATTTGAATATATTACAAGCTTTTCCATAAATTAAGTGTCGTCTTGTTTTTCATCACAAATGTAAGATGCAAACACATAAAGTTTAATTGTTTAAATATTTGTTTTTTGCAACTCTGTTGCTCAAATAGTAATATATAAAACATGTTTAGCTTCATGTAAACACTGAACAAGTCAGAATTCTGTTTTTCTTTATTGTATTTTGGCTTCAATGAGACAAGCGTTCTTTTTAACTCTGTCATTTTCATTACATAAATAGCAAATGCTCATGTGTCCTGAACATAGCCTCCATTTTAGCAATTCATGACCTCATGACTGAGCAGTCACATGAAAAAGGGACAGCTGCAGAAAATATTAGCTGTGCCTTCTCTTGCCTGTTTCTGTGCTGCCATCAAGTGGCAGTGTTACAAATGACTCTTCTTGTGGCAGCTTCAGTTTTGAGGAAATTTTGTCAACTTTTTGAATGGAATTTTGTGTCTTTTCCACTCTCATCTCCTTTTTTTTTTTTTTTTTTTTTTTTTGTTACAGCGTGAATGCATCTCTGTCCACGTGGGCCAGGCAGGTGTCCAGATGGGAAACACTTGCTGGGAGCTCTACTGTCTGGAGCATGGCATCCAGCCGGATGGCCAGATGCCGAGCAACAAACCCATAGGCGGCCATGATGACTCCTTTACCACTTTCTTTAGTGAGACTGGGGCTGGAAAATATGTCCCTAGAGCTATCTTTGTAGATCTGGAGCCCACTGTCATTGGTCAGTACAAATTAGGAATGTGCAACTTTCTTTGCTATTCATAGCATAATGAAATTCTCTAATGCAGATTTTCAGATAAGAATAAATACTGAATCTTAATCAATTTTTAAGGGTTTACTTTAATGAAAAAAATGTATTCCTATTTTTCTTGATTGATCAGATGAGGTGAGAACAGGGTCGTACCGCCAGCTCTTTCATCCTGAACAGCTGATCTCAGGAAAGGAGGATGCAGCTAACAACTATGCCCGAGGGCACTATACCATCGGCAGAGAGATAATTGACTCGGTCCTGGACAGAATTCGGAAACTGGTAAGGAACTTTAATTGCTTATTGCTATGAATGCATACTCAAAAAGCATATGTATAGTCAGCCCAGAAAATCTTATCTTACAAAATTTCTCAGCGCATCTCAGGCTCACAACATTTTGCATTCAAACTCACTAAGTTACTTTTATGGTGCATTCACATAATGCTGACTGCAGCAACTGCACATGGATTTGCAATAATGATACAACAATAAAACGGCTCATTTCTTGATAGTAGAGTGGGGATGGGTCAATTCTAGTAAACATTAAGTACTTTATAAGTTTCATGTGCTTATTTTAACAAAACAATGAGTCCAATAAACCAAGCTATGAGAACAGTAATGTACTTTAATCAGTGTTTCTGTTTCCTCTGTCTACCCACAGTCTGATCAGTGCACTGGCCTGCAAGGTTTCTTGGTCTTCCACTCCTTTGGTGGAGGCACTGGTTCTGGTTTTACCTCCCTGCTGATGGAGAGACTCTCTGTTGATTATGGCAAAAAGTCTAAGCTTGAGTTTGCGATCTATCCAGCCCCTCAAGTTTCCACAGCAGTTGTGGAGCCTTACAACTCCATCCTGACCACCCACACCACCTTGGAGCACTCTGACTGTGCCTTCATGGTGGACAATGAGGCCATCTACGACATCTGTCGTAGGAACCTCGACATCGAGCGTCCATCTTATACCAATCTCAATCGYCTTATCAGCCAGATAGTCTCATCCATCACAGCTTCACTTCGCTTTGATGGAGCTCTGAATGTTGACCTGACAGAGTTCCAGACCAACTTGGTRCCCTACCCTCGTATCCATTTCCCTCTGGCCACCTATGCCCCRGTCATCTCTGCTGAGAAAGCCTACCACGAGCAGCTGTCTGTGGCTGAAATCACCAATGCCTGCTTTGAACCAGCCAATCAGATGGTGAAGTGTGATCCACGTCATGGTAAATACATGGCCTGCTGTTTGCTGTATCGTGGCGACGTTGTGCCCAAAGATGTCAACACTGCAATTGCAGCCATCAAGACCAAGCGCACCATCCAGTTTGTGGACTGGTGCCCCACAGGCTTCAAGGTGGGCATCAACTACCAACCTCCAACTGTGGTTCCTGGAGGAGACCTGGCCAAGGTGCAGAGAGCTGTGTGCATGCTGAGCAACACCACAGCCATTGCTGAGGCCTGGGCTCGTCTCGACCACAAGTTTGATCTGATGTACGCCAAGAGAGCCTTTGTCCACTGGTATGTTGGAGAGGGAATGGAGGAAGGAGAGTTCTCAGAGGCCAGAGAAGATATGGCTGCTCTGGAGAAGGATTATGAAGAAGTTGGCACTGACAGCATGGGAGAGGATGATGAAGAAGGAGAGGAATATTAAGGGGTCCAACATTAGCACTCATTCCACGCATTGCTCTTAACATAGCACATTTCCAGCAACATTCATGAAATAAAATGTGTGACTGTGACCTGTCACTGTCATTAATAAAGGTCTAAGGAATGTTTCAAATGAATGTGTGCTCTTTCTTGAATAGTTTAAGCAAAGCAAATTGTTATAAAAACAATGGGAATAAAACACTTTAATTTTTAGCTTTCATACTTGTGCTTAACTCAAAAACAAAAGTAGTAAGCAATGTTG
>NW_013952727.1:348577-351395 GCF_001266775.1 Austrofundulus limnaeus
AGAGAGAGAGAGAGAGAGAGAGAGAGAGAGAGAGAGAGAGAGAGAGAGAGAGAGAGAGAGAGGGGTTTTAACTTGTTCAGTTTCAAGTAGTGCATTAGTATTCAAGAGGTAAATTCTGAATCAAGGCAAGATATTATACTGGATATAATTCACTCAATTTTCAGGATTAAAAATGGTACTCACTAGTTTGGATTCCTGCCCACATTGGTGTGATAGGAAATGAATTGGCTGATAGCTTTGCTAAGAGTGCGGCAAAAAAGAAAATTGTTGATTTAAATATTAAAATAAGCAAACATGAGACAAAAATATTATAAAAGAGTATATCAAAAAGAAATGGCAAGAGCAGTGGAATAGAGGAGACAAGGTGAGGTTTTTATTACAGTAGGCCTATCCAAAAAAATTCAATTAAATTCAAATTCAAAAATACTTTATTGATCCCAGAGGGAAATTAGGTAATTGATCCCAGAGGGAAATTAGGTAAAGTTGGGGGATTAAGGAAATGTAATAGGAATAAAATAGAAGAAGATATATGTAGAATAAGATTTGGTCATACAGGATTAAATAGTACTATTAAAATAATTAATAAAACACAATACAGGTTGTTGTAAGCCTAATTACTGTGGAAAGTTAGAAACAGTACATATTTTCTCAGAATGTAATAAATATGTACGGGAAAGAAAGGTGTTAATTAGAGAATTAAGTAGAAATAAAAATAAGTTAGATATTAGAGAATTGTTTCAGAGATCGTCAGGGGATACAGTTTTCAGTAGTATTTTTAATTTCCTGGGGAGATTATAAGCGTTTCATCCATACTCCAATATGGAAGGTGGCGGTAATGCACATGCAAGTTGTTTGCCAACTGCCATAAAAAAATAAAAGAAGAAGAATAAGAAGGAAAGCTTATTGGCTGGCTTATTAGCCGTTGCTCAGCAACGAAACAGACGCTTCGCTTTCTACCGGAAGTGCGTGGCTAAAGAGAGGAAATATGGCGTGCAATGTAATAGTGAGGTATCTTGCGACAGCCTCTCCGTTTAGCACTTTCATTGTGTCTATTCTCGTGGCTTTTGCAGCTGTAGAAAGAGTAAAATGTGACAGTGTGTTCAGTGCGAGCCAGACGGCTTCAGTGTCCGTCGCTGCTGCCAAAGAGCTGCGGTAAGTTTATTGGTTAGCATAGCTAGGCAGCAATGCTAAAGCCATTTGGTCAGAAATGTACATTTTCATTGATTGTAGCGGTTGCGTTTATTTTTATGGCARCTATAACTTCAAAGTATGCGTTTCGCTTCTTATGTGTGTATTTGTTTGTTAGCTTCTCTGGCTCGAACGTGTGTTTGAGCTTAAATGCTTAGAGCTTCTCAACATAATGGGTTTTACGTGGATCCCCACTAAACCCATTATTCGGATCCACCCGGCCACTGATATKACCAAATCACTAGCATGCTGTCAACTTAAAATGTTCTGTATATAAAATCCTCACATTTTCTCACATGCATTATCTCTATATTCATTGTCATTACACTATTCCTGACATTTGTCCTGTTGCTCCAGGTAGGAAAAAAAATAGGTAGGTCTTCTGGACAGGTTTCATTCATGCCTGAGATTCACTGGCCATTAGCTTCTTTGACCAGTCATAATATTTGTTTGTTTGTTTGTTTGTTTGTTTGTTTGTTTGCTTGCTTGCTTGTTTGTTTGTTTGTTTGTTTGTTTGTTTTCTAAAAGCAGACATATTACAATATGGTGATTAAGGCAAAATGGACCAAGTCTATGTTTGAGCAAGAAAATGTAGCTAAAATAATTTATAAGCTTGGTGTTAACAGTTTTTTTTCTCATTTTTCCTTTTTGTCATTTCAGGTACCTTTTATATGATGTAAACCCTCCAGAGGGATTTAATCTTCGGAGAGATGTCTATATCCGCATGGCTTCCATGGTAAAAACTCTGAGGAAAGATGGGGATGACTGGGTATTGGTTCTTCCCCCATGGGGTCGCCTCTATCACTGGCAAAGTCCAGACTTGCACCAAACCCGTATCCCGTGGGGAGAGTTTTTCAGCCTCACCAGCCTGCAGGCCAATGTGCCTGTCATTGAGTATGAGGAATTTATTGCAGGTGAGTAAATTTATCTAAACCTCTGTTTAAGCATCATCTTTTACATTACATGTGATTGTATTGTTTATTCAAACACCTATTTGTAGGAACTGTTAAAATGGAAGGTAATTACTGCTTTTTTTAGATTAAATGTGTTTTAAAATCAGTAGTCTGTAAGTTCCTTTTTGGTTTTCTTTTGGATGTAGAAAATGGAGGGCCATTTATTGACCAAGTTCTGGTCCTGCAGAATTATGCTGAGGGATGGACTGATGGGCAATGGGAAGAAAAAGTTGATGAGAGGCCATGCATTGAGAAGTTAATGTACTCCAAAGATAAACAGGGCTACTACAGGTAACAGAACACAGTGCATAGGGATAATGACATCTATTTAATAAGTTCAGTTTAATGCAGGCTTTTTTTGAAGTCAACTACGGGAGGGTATTTTGGGAACTCACTAAAAATAAAGATAAGTGGGGGTGGGGGTCAAATACAGCGGGTAAAATAAGTATTGAACACGTCACCATTTTTCTCAGTAAATATATTGCTAGAGGTGCTAATGACATGAAATTTTCACCAGATGTTGGTAACAACACAAGTGATCCATACATACAAAGAAATCAAACCATAAATGTCCAGAAATGAAGTTATTTGTAATAATGTGGAAGATATGACTATAACTCCAAGATGGAGTTATGGTCATTTTGGTCAAACCTTGTAGATGATGTGATATTGTAAGA
>NW_013952727.1:353856-355361 GCF_001266775.1 Austrofundulus limnaeus
CATTAGCACCTCTAGTAATATATTTACTGAGAAAAATGTTGACGTGTTCAATACTTATTTTACCCGCTGTATTATTGACGACATTACTAATAAGAGTGCCTTCATGCTTGTTTCACATCGTCTGATATATTTTATGTTTCCACAGAGGCTGGTTTTGGGGCTATGAGGAAACAAGAGCTCGGAATGTAACATGCATATCAGCTCAAGGTCATGCTTCAATCATGGCTCCCGTTCTTCAGAAAAACTTCTCAGCAACGTGAGTTGATTGAGTGATAATCACACATAGGAGGTCCTTTTTTTAAGAAAAAAAAAAACAACATTAAGGACTTCAATAATTGAAGCAATAGTTTTATGAAATTCAGTCCTTGGTCACTTAGGCAGAGTAGTCATTTATACATGCAAATTAGATTTTTCACAGTTTTGATATGCATTTATATATATATTTTTTTGTTAGGATGTTGCATCATTGCTCACCAAATGTATTTTATTAGTTCACTGAAAATGAGTAAATCATGTCCAAAAGACCATGACAAATAAGATAAACTTCCTTATAAAAACCGTATGTTTTAATGATTTTTCTCCTTTTTTGTTTTCCTTCTCTTTTTTTATCACATTGATACTTGGATGGTTTGTATGCCCTTTTTTTTTCTTGTAGATCAGTTATGCTTGATCGCGCAGAGACACTCCTCCATGATCACTATGCTGGGAAGGATTACTGGGATGTAAGTCAAGTAATATCACACGTTTTAGAAATCTTGTYAACAGGAATCACATTTGTGATCCAAGTTGGCAAAATTAGTTGGAATGAGAACAGGCTGCTGTGAAAACCTACATTTTTGCTGCAGTTGAATTTTACATAAAAATTAGTCCCTAAGGATACAAACTAGAGATGTGGGCAACTTAAACAGCGTATAATCTTATTTTATTTTTACAATCTATTTTAAAATAAAAGGTTGAATCCACACTTTGTTGTCTGTTTATATACAATTGACATCTGTTCTTTTTTTCTGTTTAAATTAGACTCGACGCAGCATGGTTTTTGCCAAGCACTTACGACTCATAGGTGATGATTTCAGAGCAAAATACCTGAACTCTACAGACGACAGAGATCATACAATATATAATGAAGACTGGACTCGCATGAAAGTGAGTCATTGTGTATTTTTATATTATTATTACTGTTATTATCCTATTATTGTATCATTTTGACATTTTCCCATTTCTTTGTTTATTTGGGGGGTGGGGGGGAGTTAAAAGTTTTATCTGTTACCATCTTTAATTGCAAGATTAAAACATTTTGGTGTCTTTAATGTATTGTGTAGTGTACACAACACATTCATTACTGGTGTTTTGCTTACTAAATTTAAGTACACTCTGTCCCTGTTTGCTCAAGCAGGCAGGAGAAGCCTCCAGTATGGAAAATAAACAGTGTTATCAGAAATGGACCAAACATATTTTAGCTGGCATAGTAATCAGCACACCCAAGAAAAAGTTTTATATATATA
>NW_013952727.1:355721-359691 GCF_001266775.1 Austrofundulus limnaeus
AAAAAAAAAAAAAAAAAAAAAAAAAACAAGCCCTAAAATACAGGGCATGAAGTATTTGCTTTTTTTCAAAGGAGGCATGGTGACTTTGAGGAAAGCCCAAGAAGATTAACCCAGTTGTCCAAAACAAGGTGGTGTCTGGTGATAGTGGTGTCCAAACTATTCTAAAAATAACACAGCTGACCCAAAAATATCAGGATACTTTAGAGCTGAAGCCAGAACTCCTGCTTCTTTCTGCTAAACTGGGCCACATCATCTACAAGCTGCTCTCAGTTAGCTATTAAGTAGTACAAACCAACTCTGTATTGAGGATATCAAAAGATTTCTGTAAATCATTCTCTATTATTAAACCTGATATATGAACATATGCATTTACGTCCTCACCAGGCTAAACCTGGCTCAGCCAAAGGTGGTCCATACGTAGGGGTGCATCTGCGCCGGAAGGATTTTATCTGGGGTCACAGAGACGATGTCCCCAGCCTCAAGGGAGCAGTGAAAAAAATCCGAAGCTTGATGAAGAAACACAAACTGGACACTGTGTTTATTGCAACTGATGCAGATGGGGACGGTAATACACAAACGTGTTTTTATGTGCAATTTAAATACATTCTCACCTTTTCTGACGGTGATGTCAATATTTTCTAAATGCAATGCACGACTAATGACARGTAAAACAATTTTATTATCCTGTGAAATTTGTGCCATCCTGTAGAACTAAAGGAGCTGAAAAGMTTGTTGCCTGACATGATTCGGTTTGAAACATCCCAAGAGGACTTGGAGCTGCTTAAAGATGGAGGAGTGGCCATTATTGACCAGTGGATCTGCGCTCATGCAAGGTATTTTTTAAAATTTTTATGTGTTTTTGTGACACTGCTGTGGGGGCCAATCTAACAGGCATTTTATCTTGATGACAATTCATTAGAGCTCAGATTATTACTGCCTACAAATGTTATTGCAGCGGTTATTGCAGGTTGAATTTATGACAGATAAAGGTTCTTGTGTCAGAGATTTATGCTATATGATGATATACTGCATTTAGAAGTTATAAAGATGTATTATATAAAATGGCCAGCAGGGGTCACCTTCTTTATTAGAAGTAAGCTAGTTATCTCAGAGGTCTAAGAGAAAATGACTGTGCAGATCGCTGTGTGTAATAATAGTAGTAATGATCTCATTTAGATTCAAACAAATATTAAAACAATGTATTTTGTACTTAGAGTTGTAAAAGAAAGTAATGATTTCTGCTATTCTGTCAAAGCTTTGATGTCACATCAAAAGACTTTCAATAGGTAAAAATGAGGAATACTAATCATTCAAAATGTGACCCATGTATCTCACATGTATCTATTTGATTTAGACCTCTAAACGTGTATGGTGTTTAGCATTGATGTTTATTAAGCATCATAATGGTATTGCATAGCACCGAACCCTGTTAATTTATGTTTTCATTACAAGTCATGAACGTTTTCTCCGTATTACCTGTCAGCATTTTTATGAAGTAATTTATATTTTTAATTTAGCACCAGCAGCACAAGTCCAACTATCTTTTATTTAGGTGACCAGAAAGTTTAATAGTGTGAATATTTTAAGATTATATTTTTCTTTTTTAAAGCTATATATTTTTTAAAAACTCAAAATACTATACTCTTGTAAATATTATTGCACATGACCATCTATGAACAATAGAGCTAATCAAGCCTATTGTTAGGTGATAGCCCTGTTTTGCATGTGACTAACCTGTTTGTCCACCATGTGGAGGCAGTGCTTATAAGGCTGAATTCACCTGAGAGTTTCTCCTCAGAGTTTCTCCTCTTGGACGAGAGATGAAACATTTCACTAAAGAAGAACTCATCCAGAGGACCTACTTATTTTTTTCTTTTTGATTTTTTGCTACCTGGATCACTGAGATGCATCAGGACATTATTGCATATGTTGTGTTGTGCTAATGTAGAAGTATTCTTCAGAYGATATATCACACAATCAGAAAAAAATACTCAACCTTTCTATTTAGCAACTAAATTTTTATTAATATATGTTTGAGCTACACAGTGATTTTTTATTGTCAAAAATGTAGCCCACTTTAAAAGGTTTACTATCCATTTAGTATCTTAAGCCATTTTTTATATTTGTTGTTGTTTTTCCTTTTGTTTGTACTTCTCTAGACATTCATCAGCATTAGTATGTGCTGTATATTTGATTGACTGTATCAGTTAAAGTTCTAAATCCATTAATTAATCTTGAGATTTGACTAAAAGTGGTAATGGAAAACCAGTTTCTGGACACACTTGTTTAGCGGGAAGCAACCACAGTATTAAGGTTTTACATACCTGGATAATTCCTCACCTTGAAAAGCGAGTATGAGTGACAGACTTTTTTTTTTCTGCTGCGTTGCAGTTTCTCACATCTCCAGTTTTACCGCCTTTATATTTTAAGATTGTCTCTTCCTAGATTCTTCATCGGAACATCAGTGTCCACCTTCTCTTTCCGGATCCACGAGGAGAGAGAAATCCTGGGTTTTGATCCTAAAACTACGTACAACCGTTTCTGTGGAGACTCTGAGAAACAATGTGAACAGCCCACGCACTGGAAAATCGTTTACTGATGTTACTGCAGACTTTCCTGACACTCAAGTGCCAAAAACAGTGTTAAAAGTGATATTTGGTGTGTGATATACAGTTTGTTTGTTTTTTATATAAAATATGTTCTCCCCATTGTTATTTCAGTGTTTTTAATCAGATGGATTCTGTGGCTGAACTATTTGCTTAAAAGACCCAAGTGTGTATTACTGCAAAGTTGAACAATTAAATCTACATATATTTATAGACTGGATGATTTCTGTGTTTCAGTTTCATTAGAAATGTGTATTTTACACATTTGGTTTTGTATTTTTTTAAACTGCTAAAATGACTGATAATATTTTGTGGCTGTGTTCTTAGTTTGCGTTTTACARTATTTAACAATTCACTGTTCAGAGCATCTAAAAACTTGCTGTTATTTTGTAGAAAAAACATCTGGATTATAAAAGAACAGCATAAAACATTCAGGTCTGTTGAAGTGTACAAATTCACAATCAAATGTTTTATTTTTATTTTTTTGGATTTTAGTGAAATTAAGCTTAGTGTTGGGCTCGTGAGCTCCAAAAATATAATACTTTTTGTATGTTTAATATGAATATTTTTCTTTTGATTAAAAAAAAAGAGCATTTACACAACAAAACAGTCATTATTTCAGTGGCAGGGGCTAAAAGAACAAAATAAGTTTTGTCAGTTTTCACGTTTTAAATTGCCAAAATAAAGGATAACACCGTTATTTGTTTTGTGGACAAACAAATAATTTGGCTGTACGTATCTTCTGGCCTCATTGTGATCTTTGGAATAACTTTAAATGAAATGGGTTTAAAACATTTTTGGTAATAAAATTTTGTTCTTTGTATTTAAAAACCGGTTGAGCAACATTAAATCTCTCTAACACCCCAAGCCTTTCCTCTTGCTTAAGAGATATTAGTTCAGTTCGATTTTACAGTAAATATAAAGGTTTACTTTAAAGGTGTTTTTTAAGCAGATTKTAAACAGAAAATGACATTAAAGTTTGCTTTTTAAATTATTTCATGGAGAAATATATGTCCCTGCTGGGGTGGAAGGTTGGCACTGCACCTTGCTTACGTGTTTCTGGAATTTTTTTTCTTTTATTCTCCAGGCACAATGCAACCAAGATGTAAAACCAGTATGACTACCTTGATGACATTTAACAAAGCACTTGTAGACCTGTGGTTTATTTCAAGTTCTGATAATGAATGAAAGAAAGTGCCTATATAATAATGTAAGAAAAAAAGAATATGGAATGATCTGTGTTTAGCTGTACTGAAAACACCCCCCATATACAGTATATATACTACGTATATATAACACACAAAAATATATATACTGTATATACATACAAACACATATATACACATACATACATGCATATATAC
>NW_013952727.1:361469-364463 GCF_001266775.1 Austrofundulus limnaeus
GTCAAGGAAACTCTCAGTTGGTTTCAGAGAAAGAAACTAAAGCTGCTGGAATGGCCCAGCCAATCACCTGGTTTACAGTGTGCCATTCCACATTATTACAAACAGCTTCATTTCTGGACATTTATGGTTTGATTTCTTTGTATGTATGGATCACTTGGGTTGTTACCGACATCTGGTGAAAATTTCATGTCATTAGCACCTCTAGTAATATATTTACTGAGAAAAATGTTGACTTGTTCAATACTTATTTTACCCGCTCTGTGTGCGTGCGTGTGTGTGTGTGTGTGTATATATATATATACAGGGAAATGATTGAAATGAGGAAAAAATACATAGGTTACATTTATTTAACATAGCCTGCATAATTCACCTCCAAAAATGAGTCGGCATTATATTTTAATACAAAAGAAAATAAAAACTGAATAATTGATTATGTGCAAATGAACGTGATTTTACGGTAAGGAAGAAGCTTTTTTTCTTCTTCCCTGTTTTCTACACCCAGTGGAAACACCCATATTCTGTTCAGAGGAGGAGCCACAGGCTGCACGTTCATTGTCAGGAGGACAGGTGCAGTTCGGAAACAGCAGCTTTTTGCTACAGGTGCTGCAAAATACCTCAGAGACCGTTTTAGTTTTGAAATATTTTCATATATTTTCCCTTTTAAGTGCGACTTTGCTCCGATTTTTTTCATATATTTACCAAGCGACTGATGGAYAGGGCATCCTGCTGAGGAAGTTCCAGCGGGAGGATGTCTCCAATGAGTCTTAGAAGAAGATAACAAACATTTTAACAAACTAAACAGGTGAGTGCTTTACGTTTTATTCACAACTTTTTCTTCAAATTAAGCGTTATTGTTGTTTAGTTTAGTATGTTGCATTTTAATTTGCCTAGCAAACTTCTTTAGTCCCAAACAAGCTGCCTGTTAACTGTCTCATAAACTATTAGGCTGATTTTAATGAAACTTTCAGTAAATAATGACTGGATGTACCTATTCAAGTCATCCATTTTTTTTTGCCACCAACCCAGTTCAAAATGGCTACCACAGCCAATAAAAAAGAAGAAGAAAGAAACACAAAAATGGCAATAATGTAGTCAGTTTTACGGATAATGAACACACATTTGGTGATTGTAACTGAGAATAATTCACAATTTAAAACCTTAACTTTAACTGTTGTAAAACTGTCTGTTAGCAAAACCTCTCATGAATCACTGGAGGGATTTTAATGAAACTTTCAGAAAGTAATCATTGGAWRAATATCTACAACTCACCAATCTTTGAAGTCAAAACAATCCAATATGGCCACCATTATCAGCATACAATTCAATATGTTCACCAATGCTTTTTAGCAAACAATTCAAGATGGTCACCAAGGCTTATCAGCTTTGGCCATCTTAAAAAGGGCCACAACTTAGTCCCTTTTAGGGGTACTGAGCTAAAAGGGGATGTGGTAGTAGCTGAGAGTCATTCATAATACAATACATATTGTACTCTGAGCATGACAAGAAGTCACACAACACTCATGACTTTATAGTCAAGGTTTGACCAAAACAACTACAACTCTGTTATTTTGCAATATAAAAGGATCTAAGTTAAAGCTCTGGCATGAAAGGTGATGAGTAAAATGGATGGGGCCCAACAAATTCTCATCCATAGTGTTTATCAAAAGTTGTTATTGCTATTAACTTACAAATCTTCTCGCTCCTGGTGTCCATCTGTCCATGTCTTTAATATTCTAACCTAAAACTCTCAAGTCTAAAGAGTTACATATCTTTTTTATTGTTCTAGCCCTCTGCACWGATGGCCTTCTTCCAACAGCTTCAGCTTCTTCTCTGGAAGAATGGACTGGCAATCATCAGACAGCCGGTGGGTGACACTGAAGCACARTGAACACTTCAGTTTAGTTTAATCTTTTGTATTAAGAACCATTCTTTGCATAACTGGACCTGCATTTGAATAGAATCGAAAGAACAACTTCATTGCCTGATTTTTTTTCACATTCTCATGTATATTTGCAGTTGTGGTCCCTGACTTTGGTTGCCTGGCCTCTCATCCTCTTCATCATCATCGCTGTGACCCGGTACCAATTCCCTGCGTTTCCAACAGATACATGTGAGTGTAAAACTGATATGATATAGCATTAAATAAGGAGTGGTAGCATACAAAATACAGGTTTAACACCACACAAAAAAACAATTCAAGCCTTATAGTCTCTCTCGTGTTTCTGTCCAGTTTCACAGTCTGAGTGAACAGCTGATGAATTGAATTTGAACACTTTACAGTCCTTCAGATCTGAAACTGTTGCGTAACTGTTGACACTGCATTCGTAGACTTTTATTTTTTAAAATCCTGTGGGTGTATTGGTCCACCTACAGATGTGGGTGAAGGTTCTTCAGTAAGGAGTGCCTCATTCTTAGCATTCATTGAAATAATGCAATTGAAATAATGCCCTTTGTCTTCATTCATTTTAGTTGTTTTGGTAAAGGGACRGTCATCCACTGACGTTTAGTTGCAAATGAGCAAAGATGTATCCACCTCACAATGTTTAAGTWTTTGTAGATCACAATTGTATTGTTTAAGCAATCTCATCTGCATGTGAATGCATGAGATCTGGCTAATATWGGTAAAAACTGACGTATAACTTTACATTCCCATATTAGTAGTTGACCAACCTTCTTTTGTGTGTTAAGCCTGTTGTGAATAGGTCACATTCTGAGCAGGTATGAACCCATTTGTAACTTGATAATCCCTGTGGATTTGWTTATAAAAACTATCCACCAATTCAGAACAATGGGAGCATTTTTTTTTACATGTGCTGGAAACACTTAGAATCAGACAACACCCAAAATGGACAACCAAAGCCATTCTCAATGTCAAACATAGAGACAACAAAAAACAAACACTTTTTTTTACATTTCAGATTTTTTCTGTAACCACAATCTAAATGGTTTCGAAGTGCCTCAGAAGATTTGATAGTATCTATAAATATGTTCTTC
>NW_013952727.1:364617-371065 GCF_001266775.1 Austrofundulus limnaeus
TATTATGAATTATTATTATTATTTTGTTAACTTTTCATGATTTCAAATAGTTTTTTTTGTTTGTTTTGTATTTGCTCTTTGTCACTGTGCCAGCTTTACATTTACACAATAAAAACTGGGCGTGTGAATGCACAGGATGACCRCAGGGTCTGATGCAGTTCCCTTTTTCAAAGGTTGCTTGTATGCTTTAGGTTTCAACGTGACTAACTTCCTTTAAACCCCGTGAATGTCATTAGTCAAACGCTGTGAGTTACCAGGTATGAATACCTGAAATCAGTTGTTCCGTACGTTGACATTCGCTTGACTGCAACTTAATCCCCATGCCCTTCATTCGGCACTTTCTTTTGTYCTGTACTGTAGCTTTGTTTGTTTCTTCAACAAAAGATGCTCTGAGTTATGTACAGATTAAAGTGGCATGACGTAAAATAATGTGCTTTAGGTATCTCATCTGAGAACTTATTTAAAAAAAAAAACAACCTAAACAAGGGTTTTGTGTCTCATTGTTGCCGATATTGCATAAGTAAAATCTGAATGCAACTCAGAAATTACATAGAACTAACTTCATTGTAATATTTTGGCTTGCTACTTGTTACACAATATGCTTGTCGGCATTGTTCTTCCAGTAAAACTTATCACACCTTCTTTAGGTTATGTTGGACCTCGTAACCTACCCAGCGCAGGATTCTTCCCCTTCCTGGAGACCATCCTGTGCAACGCAGACAGCACCTGTCATAACACATCTCGCTTGGTGGACTCAACAGCATCAAAGCCCTCAAGAAAACGGAGGTAACTTAATATTACACCACATATTATCTGTCACATGACTTACACCCTGAAAAACCACTCAGTGCAACTTGTTCGGTGTGTTGTCGTACTTATCTATCGACAGTTCATTAATTTTATTGTTGTAAGTGGGGAAAAAAAAGGCAGCTGGTAGGGGAAAAAACAAGTTTGGATTAACTTCCAGTTTCGGTTAGTCAAGCCTTTCTTTGTGGAGTTCAAGAAAGCCTGATCAACCAGATTTGTTTTCAAGATCTTTTTCTAAGAATAAAGATAACCCTTATGCATAGGTTTTCTTCTTAGAAACAGGTATGTACAGTACTAAACAGTCAGGGTTCCCACTGGTCCTTGAAATCCTTGAAATTTAGTGAATTTGAAAAAATGATTTCAAGGCCCTGGAAAGTTTACGAAAACGGCCAAAAATTACACCTGTCCCTTGCATGTTTTTTTGGGGACTGAAGTTCTCTATTCACATGACTGATTTTCATCATCTGTAAAAAAAAAAATAAAAAATAAAATAAAATTAAATAAAAAAAACTTACATTTGTTGCAGTGGATAACTCAGGATTACAGTAAACTGATGTGGCTTTCAACAAATAACATGAGTCACAGTCATAGTTTTACCCAGAGTAGAGAAGGGCGGATCGTTCTTTCTGAGCCCAGGTGAGAGGACCACAGCTCCACCTGTCCTCCCCAAGCATCTGGACATGTTCACATCCCCTCCTCCCAAACTGAGCTGCTGAACCTCCCAGAACATAATTACATGTTCGTGTATTGTAGATATGAATGTAGGGTAAACACTTAATCCACTTTCTTTCATTGATTCTGACTCAAAATTTTTTATGTTGTTCAGTTTTTCATTGACTTTACATGATACCTGTTTATTGGTAACATTCTGCGGTAGGCAATTGCCTTGAAAGGTCCTTGAATTTGATGTTGACCAAGGTGTGGGAACCCTGTACACAAAAAACAGGAAATTCAATAAAGTTTATGTTGACTGAAGAAATATGAACATTTCTTTGATCTTCTTTGAAACAGTCAGTCCAAAACTATCAACACAGAGCATACATACGGGCCTAACAACATGCAGTAGTCAGGTTTAAAGGAGAAACTAATCTGATGGCTCGGCTTCTTTCTGGAGACCGCTGTTTGATGGAAGCAATGAAATGCTTTATCATCTAAGGGCATTTTCACTGAACAGTTCTGCGAAATGGTCACATAAACTAAATTGTCTTTGAGTTGCCACTGACGGTTCATCAGTCCTATAATATTGAGCCAGTCAGGTCCTGCATGAGTATGATCTTTGTGAAATGAAAAGAGGCGTGGAGTGAAACTCAGCTGATGTGGAACAATGACATCTTTCTTAGAAAATAAACTCAGCTTAGCGACCCCCTTTGTGGTTGGCCAAACATTTTAACTAAATACAAAGTTGCTGTGCGTCATCATCAGTCCTCTCCTCAGCGATAAATCCCATAGCTGGGTTATCACACAGACCTTATGTCATCCCTACGTCCCATCATGTGACCACAAAGATGGCTTTGCATTTCACACGCTGCATGTTATAGTTGTTACTAACCTGCGTAGTGTAACAAAGGTGCATCACAGTGGGCTGGCTTCAACCCCCTAACCACCTAAAAAAACATTGTAAGTTTCTGCTTTTGGAATACTGAGTAGAAAGTTTTCGGACTTTATCAAATTCTGCTGATTTTTGTCCCATAGGTCTGCCTCCACTTCAGAGTCTTCCCTTCTTGAAGGTCTGGTTTCAGGGGGGGCAGGGTTCGACCTTTCTCTCCTCAACGACCCTCGCAATGATCCTTCAGAGTTGGTTAACTTCATGAAAAGCTTTCTGGGTATGTATTTTCTGCTTTACAGACAATTGTGTGGACATTTGAGACTGTTCTTAGTTTTAATAAATATACCCACGTATTTTAAGTTAAGCTGGTTTACCGGTACTTMAAYACATTGTGAGACAGCGGATCAGTGATTACGTCATTTTGGACATCTTTCTGACCATTAACAATACTTCGTTCGTTCATTCATTCATTAACCATATTTAAAACCCGTTGAAATCGAGATATCACTTTCAAGGGGGACCTGGGCACAAATAGTACATATCATAAAAAAAGAGTAGTGAGTTCAGTGATAGCAGGAAATTTCGTTGATTTCAATCAATAATGTATCCGTGTTGAGTTGGGTGTGAAGTCTGAAAACTTATTTTTTTCCCTTGTTAACGGCAAAGCTATAAAGAAGGAGTAAACATGGCTGCATGTTCACATGGTCAATAGGATCTGACCAGCTGCTCATCAAAGCTGTGCATCTTGCTAATTTAACAAACTGCTTGTTCGAATTGATCATTTTCACCTAAATAACATGTAGAAAGGTGCTCTACTCTGAGTGCTGCTATGCAGAGCTGCTCTGCCCAACATGAACAAACATGTCCACGGTGTTCAGACAAATCTCACGCTGTCAGCCGCAAGGTCCACAGAACAGAGTTCTGGCTTGGGGAAATGCACACGACAGCTGTCCTCAGGGTATAGCAGATGAAAGTTACACAATTTTGGGGGGAAGGCAAGACATGCGAGTTGGAGGTTGAACCAGCCTTGAACTTTTATTCAAAAAGTGACATCATCTCCTATTACAACTTAAAGACATTATTACTGTGCTTACTTTACAAACTACTGTTATTGTGTTAACATTTTAGTGTCTTGAATTGTTATTTATTTGTTTTTACTTTAAAGGTTCTTCCTATCAAGAAAATGCAAAAAATTTCTCCATGAGTCCAGTCGACACAAATCTGACGGATCAGGTCAGTTTTGCCATGAGRCAATGGAAGAGTGGAAAATTGTTCCAATATTATGTTCAACTTTCAGATATTTACATTCAGTGCAGAAAGGTCCACTGACATATTGTACTTAGTAATGGTGTAAAAACCGAATAAAAATGTAAAAAAATTATGTCAGTTGTTCAGTGTTATTAACAGATAGGATTTTCTTAACTGGGGTTTGCGTGAATCTTATTCCTTTCAGGAAACCGTGAACAAAATACTTGAGTCTGTGAATGTTTTGAAGAGAGCCGTCTGCGCCGTCGCTCTGCCCTGGATAAAGGACGGAGCACCCGGCCCTGTCACCGATGCTGCAGTCGTTTTCTGCAACACCAACAGCACTTTGTTCGAAGTCTCCCTTCAAACATTGAACACAGTATGTTTGAGCTTACCTCTATGAAGTTTGTGGGTTTATGTTAGAACATTATTTTTTTTTTCTCTTTTGAAAAATACCTCTTTAACTGTTACCAGTGTTTTGTTTGTAACAGTTGTTTTCCTTGGTTGTCAGATATTGACTGAGTTGTTTGTGGAAAACCCAGACCAGATGATGACAGCTGCAGGGATGTCGGTGTTAACGTTTGATCAGCTGCAAAACGATACCTCTCTTTGGGAGAGCCTTCTAGCTATTCCTGAGATCTTATCTTCCTTTTCTGCCAACCAACCGCTGAACAGCACTGAAGTTTTACTGACAAATTTGCAAAGGTAACGTACTTATACAAATTTAAAAAATGTAGTTATTAAAAAAGTGAATTGGTGTAGACCTGCTTCCTTCCCAATTTGAATTTGACTTTTAGATTTTAGAAATCCTAGCAAAAATGAAACAATTTGAACATTCATATTTGCTTTCTGTCTTTAACACACACTTTCTTTAGTCTAATGCTTGCCATCGAGAAAAATTTCCCYGAAGCATCTGACTCCTTGTCAACAATTCACTCATTGCTTGATGGTGGACTCGGCGTGGTGAACTATGCTCAAAACTGGCCTGGAAAAGGCATGTRGTTTGAGAATTTTGAGAAGAATTTATGAAATTGCGACAAAACAGATGATCAAAATTTAATTTTTTGTTTGTGTTTTATTGTTTCTTTGCTTAGATGTTGCAATATCTCTTGGAGATGTTGTCGTTTTGCACAACGACACAATTAGTGAAATTGCAAAACGCATTCTGCAAGAGGTTCAGATACCACTTCACATGGTACGTACCATTATGGTTTCTCTTCCGRTGCATTTTACTTTTGGTATTTAGAAAGATGATAGAAAATCAGCAATGTTTGACTTCCTTCACACTTTTGTTTCTTTCCTAGGCTATTCCTCTGGCGTGGGATGTAGACATGGTGTATTCTAGCTTGTGTGGTGACAACAGTAAGACACTGTTGCTAACAGTAGCATGCAGTACTGGCACCCTGGACACGCTTCTCAGGTGGATTGACCCTGATACAGTGGTCATACAGGTAGGATGACATCTGGTTTGCTATTATCAGGACAGAGGGAATTACATGCATAAACACAGTTTGCTACAGGATGTATGTGGGTGGCATGTCCCTCCTTTTTTTTGTCTTTATTGCCGTGTCATCCTGCTGAGTAATCGAAATGGCATGGCTGTGTCTGTAAGGAAGCTGGTGGCCGTAGCAACATGCAATTACTGCCTAACACTTTGGAGAAAAACAAAAGAAAACCTCAAGGGTAACTTAGGCTACATTCACACTACAGGCAAATGTGACCAAAATCCATTTTTTTTACCGTATGTGACCTATGTCATATTTTTTCATGCCAAAATGTTTTTGAATCCTATTAGTTCTTTTTAGTGTATCTACTCAACCACGCCCACRTACACTCACACTGGAGGCACGTTTTTGTACGTCCACCCTAAATGGCTGAATCCTGTGTATTGGATCAGTATTTTAGTTAGTTTACATGTTGCTTTGTTCCGAAACTTGTATTGATATGCCTAAAAGTGTTCATAATCACCTGCAGAGCAAGTTTTATGGCACATTCTGTAGGTCCTATATGACATCTAACCCCTAAAGCCTGAATATGCAATCTTTTAGGAAGTATAATTGATGCACATTTTACCTTCTTGTTTTAGTCTTTCCTCCTTGTTTAATCTGTAGTCTGAAAATATCAAAGAGCATAATAAGTATGGTAGATGTCAACATGAGGTGGTGTAAAGCAGAGCAGTAAGTACTATGCAGAATTGTAGTGAGAATTTTAGGGATCTGTAAATATKAATTTGTGCTGTATAAAATGTGAARTWTGTGTATAACCCCACACGTTCAATGTAGACTCACATGAGTAAACAGAAATATTTATGATAGTAAAATGGAAGAAGTAAAGACTATGGGCTTGATTTAACAAAACTGCAGATAACCATTACTAAATACTATGTGCAAAAAAAAAGAAGTCTGTGGTAAAAGTGGGTATGTTGCGTGCGATTTACAAAGACTGCGTGTGCAAACGTACTAAATATAGACACTGAAACAACAGCACAATCAGTTTGAAGTTTGATAAATCACACTGTGGGCGTAAAATGATTATATCTGCATATCCTCCGCCCAATATTTTATATGATCCAGTAATCATCATTTAGTCCGGATATTCCTGAAGGTAGACATGCTGATTGGGTTGTGCGTCGCGGCAGCTGTTTAGTTCATCTGACAGACGCAGTYCTCACTGYGCAGTGTCWATAAATCAGCTTTGCACATTGTTTTATACGTAGTAAAGTGTTGATAAATCGAGCCTTACGTCCTGAGGTTGTCAGGAAATTTAGACGTACAGAAGAAAAAAACTGGAAATATATACTAAATACATAATCATTTCACTTAACATTGTGTATTAGTATATAAAACAATA
>NW_013952727.1:371075-382340 GCF_001266775.1 Austrofundulus limnaeus
GAAATATATTTTTAGAAAAAAAAGGAAAACAACATTTTAATATTTAAGAATTTAAAACATAATAAAAATGAAGGGATTTAGAAGACAAAAAAGACCAAACTATTGAGCTGGAACAAAGATGGGAGATCCTTGACAATAATCTGGCATGGCAGGAAAAAAAAAACACCCAGTTGCCATGAACACTGATTCAGGTGTGCCAGTCAGAAACTCAACCAGGTGTGAAACATTACCAAGAAACAAAACTGACTCAAGTGAACAAGAAAAAAACAAAAATAGAACAAGAGGTCAAGAAAATGTTTACAAGTCAAAGACTTTTCAAAGAAAATGGGTGGAAGGAACCCAGGGCTGGAAAAGATTAACRGCAAATGACTGTGGATTTATATATAAAAAATACAAAATGTTATGTCAGGTGGCAGGAAACATTTTATATTTGTTAATGAAAGGGGTATTATAAAGACTTGCAAATATGGGCATTCCATATTCTACTGCCTGAGCTATGATTTTACTTTACTGTTAAACTTATCAGTTGGTTTGTTTTATGCCCAGATGAGGGCAATGACCTGCAACCATTTGAAAATGTATCTAGAAACAYTGCAAAATAGAAAACACAATACAATGTTTTATGGAAAATAATCTTTATTTTTCTAGATAAAATAAAATAAAAAAAGATTAGACGTTTTTATTTTTCTAATATTAGGATTAATTGATGATGGTAAAATAAGAACTGGTCATCTAAAAACAATGCAATAAAGCTTCCAAACTGCAGCAAAATGGATGTTGTCTTTCCCTTTTTTTTTAAATTATTCGCACTAGTCTACTAGTTTGAATTTCAAAATTCTTTCTGTTTTGTCTTTACCTCCATATTTTAATCCTGTCAAACTCAGACTCTCCTGAAATGGATTAAATATGTGGCAGCAGATGATGTGGCCTTTGTCAAAAGACTGGTGTACAGTCTGACCGGTTCTTCACCCTCAGGAGCCACCAACACTAGAAGATCTCAGCGAAGCGTAGATGCACAACCACAAAACCCTGAGGAGGAGCTGTAAGTATAAGACCATATCATGTGCTGTTACTGTTGTGAAGGCAGTTCATTAAATTGTTTTATTCTTTAAATGAAAAACAAGTTAGATAGTAAATAATGGGCTTCTCACATCACACATGATTTCGGGTGATACCTTTTTGTGTGTTTTTAGGTCAATGGCAAAAAAAAGTTTTCATTTTTGAATTCATGCTATCAGTCAGATTATAACTCTTTGAAATTTTAGAATATACTGTTCCCTCTATTTTTAAATTATGTTTCAATCTTTACTATCAGCTAACATGAAAGATGAACATGTTTAGAACTAATATGTGTTTTCTCACTTTTCACTGGAGATGTATTTAAAAAAATCTTAAGTAAATCAGGCCTATGTTTTTTTCTGATTTGTTAACATATTGATACGTTTTTCTGTTTTAAAGTAAGTAATGAGTGTTTTTTTTTCCAGATTTCTGGGTTTTGGTGAAGTGTTTGTAGAGATCGCAAACATTGATCCTGAGTTTAATTTGGTTGTTGAGATGGCACTCGGTACTGTGTTTCAGTCCATGAGGGCAGCTACGGTGACTTTATCCACTGTGGAAGGTAAACTTAAAATCTCCACCTGTGCTTATATCAAAGACTCRTTTTTTGGGGATTTTTTTCAGTTCTGGAAAATAAAATAAAGGTTTATGGTGCTGCAAAGACAATAGTAGTTAATTTAAAACTTTCAAACATTTTGACAAAAGCAAAAGAGTATTAAATAACATAAAAACCCAATGTTTTAAAAACAATTTTGCTTTTTTCTTGTGCACTTTTTTTGACATTCACTATTGTAATCTTGACATAGATTAGAAATTCTATACTGTGCAACCAAAAGATGAATGAAACAAGTTTACACCCGTTCTCTGCAGAACAATGATAAACAGAAAATGCAAATCTAAAAGGGTATTATAGGTCTAAATGTCATGCACGGAAAGAAAAAAAAAATAAAAACTTGCTGTAAGTTTAGGACTTAACAAGACTTGAGTGCCATGTGCATTTCACACACACACGCACAAATGTTTTTCTTTTCTTTTTTAAGACRAAGTCTTCTCACAGAGTATTGATCCAAGTGACCTGCATTTGTCAGTACATTGTGTCTTTACCACTTCCATTTACAGAAGTCATTGGGAATGCCCTGGAAGATGCGGCTAATTTCCAGCAGATGATTCATAATCTAACAAACCAGTCTGAGGCCAGCGCTTGGATCAGCCACATCCTGGGAAATGTGACAGAGATAATTATGAAGGTATTCTAATGGCTTTTTAATTTTACCCATGACTTCAAAGATTTTACTTCAAGTTCATTATATTTTTTATAAATTATTACTTATGATATATGTAAACTTTAGTTTTATATACTTTCAGTCAGACTCAAAAATAACTTTTTCAGTACAAGGAAGAAGTAGTGCTGCACTCAAAGTAATAAAAATAACATTACAATAAAAAAGGGGGGCTTATATGAATTTATGTAATGTAAGATGACATCATTTTTTGTTTATACTGTAAAAGAGATTGAAATAATCACCAGGTTATTATTAATATATATTTTTGCATCTGTTTTACTAGACGCAGGGATCAGATTATCATTCATGTGAAGAACTTCTTCAACCTATTGAGTGGCTCCTGTCCATCAAGAGCATAAATATAGAAGTGTGGAGATCACTATTCTGCAGCAATAACACAAATCTGACAGAAGATTTGCTAGCAGACTGGATGCCTGTGATTCAACAGGTAAAAATGCTTTTTTTTAAACAATGAACTATTACTTAATGTCTCGCATTATGTAAGAAATAAACTGTCAGTCTGTCTTTGCTATATATATGTCTTTAATTTTTTAGTACTGTACTGTTGGCCATCCTATTGCTAGGTAAATTGTTTTACATTAAAGTCTTTAGGCCAGTGTTATAAACATAACTTAGATGCCACCCATTTTCTAAATCCTTTTCAAATTTCATGTTTTCTTCAGATGCAAGAAGTGTCCAGCATTTTTACAAGCCAAGCAGAGCTCAATGTAACACTTCCCATGATTCTCTCTGAGTGGCACAACTTTTACAACACCAGCCTGGAGTTTCTGAAATTTTGGGACACAAGACTGGTTGGAGAGGACTGGATGAATTGGATTCCTGAGACAAATGCCGATCATGTTACTGGAATTCTTCAACAAAGGTTTTGGCATTGAGTTGACAATACTTTATTCACATAGTTAATTTCTTAGTGCTACAATCTGCTAAAAATAAACACAGACAATAAAAATAATTATTCAATACAGTTTTAAAGGAAAAAAGCTTCAGAAAAACTAAATAAAGATCAATATGAGAGTCTGATTTTATATGGACTATTATAAATGAAATGTGCAAAATGTTTGTTCTTTTTCAAATAAGGTGTCATAGAGTATTTTCACTGCTTCAGTAGTGTTATGTTTCTGCTTTGTTTACAGCCTCATCATGTCTGTTGAAGGGTTTGGAAAAGCTCTTGAGGAGAATGAGCTTTGGCCTGCGATGAAGGACTACTTCCACATCGTTTACTGGGTTTTAAACTACAGGCCTGGTGTCACAACAGAGCCACCAAACTGTGAGTCTTTTTTTGTTTTGTTTGCATTTCTTTTAGTTTACTCTTTGCAAAGAAAAAAATGAGAATTGTTCTAAGGGATGCACAATATATGCAATTATACTCACAGGATAGCCTCCTCTGGGGTCTTTCTGGGTGGATTTAGCATTTTCTCCTAGTGGTAGTCCAATTTTCTCACACAGACCAAAAACATGCATTTTAGGTTCATTGGTAACTCTAAATTTTTCTCTAGGTGTGAAATCCTCCTCATAATCATCATCATATTTGAAATACTACACAATAATATCCCAATTGCATTTTTTTAAATAAAAATTTGCTGCACTAATTATTTACAATAAAAGTATGTGTCTTCCTACCAGCATGATGATACCAGTAAAATAAGATAGTTGCGAATAAATGTTTCTGTGTGTTTGTAGGTTATGTCAGCATGGACTCTTTTGCCCTTCATTGTAATACTAGCTTCAACTGGCCACAGTTTGTCACAGCCATGACCGATTCTCTGATGTCACCAGACCCAGATGCCTCATTAAAGTACGTGACAAAGACTGTTTTCGTTTTCTTGTGAAAATGATTCATGGAATTTTTGTGCTTGGGGACTTTTTTATTTACCTTTATCTGTTGATTTTACATGGGCTCATTAAAATAGCTTACACAATTTGTTTTTAGCACTCTTTCCTTTTCTTGTAATATATTGTGATTGGCACCTGGGTGACAGAGTTATGCATAAAGATGTGAACAAATGAGATAAACAAAAAGCACACACTTTTGGCCAATGGATTTTGCCATCTCTGATAGTTACGAGAATATTCTCAAGTATGCGTTATTGCTTTTACTCTCATACTTAATACAATTGACTTATGTTCTATTTTTGTCTTCACTCCCTAGTTGTCTCAAAGGAACRGTGATGCTATTGCAGCACGTGTACGAAGACACCTACACAAATCTGGCAGCCTCATATTTACAAGAAATTCAAGGAGGAGATTCTCTCTCTGCCTACCTCAACAAGCTGCTGGTTAACTTGAATGACAATGTTCAGACAGTCACTGGTCTTCCAAACCAAAACCTCACAAACCCTGCTCTCATCACTGGCTTGTTGGAGTCCACAGGTCTGAAACCACTCCTACCTCTTTTCTTCAGCGACAGACCCCTTAATATCTCCACTTTGCTTGAAATAGCTTCGTCATTAGGCAGGCTCAACCAAAACATCTTTACTTTCAATGAGACAGACCCATCACTTCCTGAACTGGAGCAGCTGATTTTGAAGTTCTTCTCACTGGAGGGTAACCTGACAGTTCCTCTCTCTAACATCATGGGATACAGCTTGCTGACCTATTCGGCCTACTTCAGTCCTGAATTTGTGGCTAGTGTTAAAGAAGCAATTCAACCCTTCACCAATCAGACCTCAGCTGGCTTTGTAGAAGCTATCCTCAGCGCCACTGAACTTCTGAAGACACTGACTGATTCTCCAAATGCTGACCCAACTAGCATCATTCTTGGGTACTTGCGCCAGCTTCAAGAGTTTATGATTTCTGCTTTTAGACTGCAAACAATAGAATATCCAAATGGGCAGCTGAATACAACCCAAATCACTGATCTCCACATGGTTCTGATGGACTTTCTCAGCCTTCTAACCCCTGAGAGTCTTCAGGCACTAACTCAGGCTGGACCTGATGCTGCCCAGGACATTGTCATTCAGAGGTTTGTAGCACTACTACCATCCAGTGTACAAAAAGATGCTTCCCGCTTTCTGGAGGACTTCAAAATTCTGCAAAATCAAGTGACTAATTGTAGTGGAGAAACAGGACAAAACTGTCTGCAGGGAATTTCAGAAATCCCTACAATTCTTTCTCAAATTGTAGAAATGATGCTTGCAACCAATGGTGGGGTCAGTATTCAAATAGCTGCAACTAATCCTGCTGCCTGGAGCAAGAGCTATGAAGTACTGACCAACTTTTTCACACTCCTGTCACCAGATGATGCTGCCTATGTAGAAACAATCAAACAGGCTTTTGATTTCCTCAGAATTGTAATGAATTCAGGAGACATTACAGAGTCCAGTGTTGAGAATGCTTTGATGCAGTCAAATCTAAGCATTTACCAGCTGGATAAAATTGTTGCTCTAATTGGAGCGGCCAACATGAATGATCTGACTGAAAAGGTGATGGGGTTTGTTGATGCAAAGGAGTGTTTTAAACCTCATAATACCATGATGGAAACAAGACACTGTGTCATGGAACTGATGAATGACATCAGCAACATTTTAACCCAAATTCCTGCTCTCCGTAATGAGACTGCTGTCCTGTCTATGATCTCAATGATTGCCAATAAAACTACCAGTGAAGTCATCCAAATAAACTTCAGTTCCAGTCCTGAAATGGTTGTTGAACAAATTTTGAATATCAGCTTAGCCAATATTAAGGTGGGCCTTCAGTTGAACCAGCTGGATACTTCTGAGATCATGAATGAAATCACAATAGTGGAGCAACTAATATGGCTGGCCACCAACATGGAACCATTTGACACACTGAATTTGACCTTGGCCAATGATCCAGTAAAGGCCCAAAATATTTCACTGGAACTTGTGGAGTGGTACTTACAAAGGCTGGAAAAACTCATCTCCCTTTCACACCTCCTGTCACCAGATGATGTTGCTTATGTAGAAACAATCAAACAGGCTTTTCAGTTCATCAGATTAGTGATGAATTCAGCGGATATTACAGGGTCCAGTGTTGAGAGTGCTCTGATGCATTCAAATCTAACCATTTACCAGCTGGATAAAATCGTTGCTCTAATTGGAGCTGCCAACCTGAATGATCTGATGGCAAAACTGATGAGGACTGTCGATGCAAAAGAGTGTTTTAAACCTCAGAATACCATGGTGGAAACAAATCATTGTGTCATGGATCTCGCAAATGAAATTGATGGCTTGTTGACCCAACTTCCAGCTCTCCATAATGACACAGCTGTCCTGTCACTGATCACAATGATTGTCAATGAAACTACTAGTGAAGTCATAAAGACAAACTTCAGTTCCAGTCCTAATGTGATTGTTTCACAAATTTTGAAAATCATCTTAGCCAATATCAAGAAGGGCCTCCAGCTAAACCAACTGAACACTTCAGAGACTATGAATGAAATCTCAATGATGGAGCAACTAATATGGCTAGCCACCATCATGGAACCATTTGACACATTTAATACCACCTTGGTCAATGATCCAGTAAAGGCCCAAAATAWTTCACTGGAAATTGTGGAGTGGTACTTAGAAAGGCTGGAAAAAATCATCTCCTTTTCACACCTTCTGTCACCAGATGATGTTGCCTATGTAGAAACAATAAAACAGGCTTTTCAGTTCCTCAGATTAGTGATGAATGCAGCGGATATTACAGGGTCCAGTGTTGAGAGTGCTCTGATGCATTCAAATCTAAGCATTTACCAGCTGGATAAAATTGTTGCTCTAGTTGGAGCTGCCAACCTGAATGATCTGATGGCAAAACTGATGAGGATTGTCGATGCAAAAGAGTGTTTTAAACCTCAGAATACCATGGTGGAAACAAATCATTGTATCATGGAACTCACAAATGAAATTGATGGCTTGCTGACCCAACTTCCAACTCTCCATAATGACACAGCTGCCCTGTCTCTGATCACAATGATTGTTAATGATACTACTAGTGAAGTCATAAAGACAAACTTCAGTTCCAGTCCTAATGTAATTGTTACACAAGTTTTGAATACCATTTTAGCCAATATCAAGAAGGGCCTCCAGCTAAACCAACTGAACACTTCAGAGACTATGAATGAAATCTCAATGATGGAGCAACTAATATGGCTTGCCACCATCATGGAACCATTTGACACATTTAATACCACCTTGGTCAATGATCCAGTAAATGTCTTAAAGGTTTCTCTGGAGTCTGTGGAGCGTTACTTGGAAAGGCTGGAAAAGATCACCTTCTTCTCACTACTCCTGTCACCAGATGCTGCTTCCTATCTAGAAACAATCAAACAGGCTCTTGATTTCCTCAGATTAGTGATGAATTCAACAGACATTACAGGGTCCAGTGTTGAGAGTGCTCTGATTCATTCAAATCTAAGCATTTACCAGCTGGATAAAATTGTTACTCTAGTTGGAGCTGCCAACATGAATGATCTGATTGGAAAGGTGATGGGGTTTGTTGATGCAAAGGAATGTTTTAAACACCAGAATACCATGATGGAAAGAAGTCACTGTGTCGGTGGACTGATGGATGAGATCAGTGGCTTTTTGACCCAACTTCCAGCTCTCTGTAATGAGACTGCTGCACTGTCTCTGATCTCAATGATTGCCAATAAAACTACCAATGATATTATCCAGATAAACTTCAATTCCAGTCCTGATATTGTTGTTGCACAAACTTTGAATACCATTTTAGCAAATATCAAGAGGAGCCTCCAGCTAAACAATCTGGACACTTCAGAGATCATGAATGAAATCACAATGGTGGAACAACTCATATTGTTGGCAACCAGCATGGAACCATTTACCACATTTAATGCTACATTGTTCAATGAGCCACTAAATGCCCAGAAAGTTTCACTGGAGCTTGTRGAGTGGTACTTGGAAAGACTGGAAAATATCACAAACAACAGTTCGGTCTCAGAGCTCCTTCATCCCCTTTTCTACCTCACACAAATGCAAGTGACATTCCAACTGGCTCAGACAGAATTCTCTTTGTTTATCAGTAACAAAACTGAGTATCTGATGAACACACTCCAGTACCCRTTAGATGAGGCAGGTATGAACACAATCGTAAAGACAACAAATGAGATCCTTCAGCATCTAATGGACTACCTCAATGCAACCATAGAGTTGCAGAGTAACTCTTCATGTTTTAACTCGCTGTTCAACACAAGTGATCTATATTCCACTGAACTCCAAATCAAACACTACCTCCAACTTATAGAACAGTGGATAGACCAGCCTAATATCCAAATGCTCCTAACAAATTTGTTCCAATGGGGAAACTCCTCCACATCYTTATTCAGCGTAGTGACAGACCTTCACAACATGCTGAATATGACGGCTAGTTTTCTCACTGAAGAACAAAAATCCTACCTCTTCATGGTAGCCAGTATCACCCAGTCTCTCAGTGAAGTCATAACAGTGGCAGAGCAACCTGGTGGCCTACAGAGTGAACACTTTGTAGCTTCTCTGATAGGAGCAGTCCACAGTGCACTGATCCCCAACCCATATTGGGCTGACCTGTCGCCCAATCTAAAGCAGGACTGTCTGGAAACTGTGCAATATTCACTGACCCTCCTTGTTAGACAAAACCTAAATTCTGGCCAAACACGTAATGCCACCTTACTCATCTTGGAGGGAGTTGAGAGGATTATTCAACAAACAACACCAACATGGATTGCTCAATATCTTCTTTCTGTCGCTAAATTAATCAGTACTTACTTTGAGAGCACTGACGGCAGTGAACCAGACCAGTGGGATCAAATGTGAGTAATCATTCTATTTTTGCTAATCTTTCATTGAATACATTTATTACAATACTAGCTTTGCAGTTAACATATTTGAAAAGCATTAAGTACATATATTCCTCATTGTATTTTTGTAGCRTTTTTAGCTCCACAAAGCTTCATTTTACCACATAGTTTTGTGTTATAAGATTCTTAGTATTGCTTTATTTACCTTCTAATGTATGCATTAAAAATAACATAAGTAGATTGTAGCATATACAACTTATAAATTAGAGTTAGGCCATGTTGTGCAATTCCTATAGAATTGTACATGGAGATTTTTGATATTTTTATGTACTGCACAATACATATTCATTTTAATACTTATTTTTCTATATTTATAGAAAATTTGATGTCTTTTTTTTCTTAAGGGTTTCAAAAAGCACATTTGTTCTGTTTAATTTAAACCAAATAGAGGGACCAAATATGATCAGATGCCTTTTTGCATTGGTGATAAAGCATGATAACCTTTTGACACTGATGTGCTTTGTTTTTCAAGAATTTTGAATGAGATGAAGACAATCCAGAGCCTCCTGCCACCAAACAGTACTGCTGAATCATTCATTGGTACATTCATTAACTTGGGTGAATTCATTTTGCAGTTTGTCCAAGGCAAGTCAAATTCTCACTGAAGCAAATATACTGTAGTTTTGTTAGGTTTAGGTTTGGTTTTGTTATTGTGTTAGGTGTATGGTTGTGTTTGCATGTTTGTTATTGGTGTTTGAATTCCTGTTCTAAAACATATGACATGTTTACAGACAACATGACACTCCAAGGTTTTGAAGGAACATCCGAACAGCTGAGCTCAGAAGTTATTGGCCAGGTAAACCTTATACACAGCTAAAAACATGTAAAATATACAGTATATATAATAATAATATATAGTGCCTCAAATCCTACATCAGTGTCCGTTTGACTCCATTTAATTGTTTCCTTTTTTTTTTTGTAACAACAGCTGGGCAGATTTTTGATCAGATCTTTCCAACTTTTAATGGGTGGCACCAGCTCCGGTAGTGATCTTACTTATCTTGCTCCAGTTTTGGAGCAGGTGATGAATGGGAGCGCAAACCAAGAAACATGGGATCAGTAAGTTRAATTATCACTTATAGTGTAAAAAAATCAAACAAGCTTTTGCAGTTTATTAAAAGCATTTCTTACTAAATATAGGTTATACTATTCCAAATAAATACTACTGTTTATTTCTGTCATTGCCTTAAACTGAATGTAATGTTTTGTTCCAGCTTTGAACAGATTCTGGTAGACCTACTGTCTTCTCTTGAAGGACAAGAAGAATGGAACTGCACCTCATCTGTTTTGCCTCAGTTTGAAAAAGTCACAGAAAACATAGTGAAGAACATGCAAGCACAGAATGGTGAGAACACAAAAAACAACAGCAGAAGTGTTGTCTCTRCCAGCAACTCTGTTCAATAAACCAGAAACATCAAATTTGCATAGCTAAAAAGATTAAGATACAYAGGAGTGCATGTCATCATTTGAAAGAAAGCACAGTCCTAACCCAAGGCCTTTTTGTKCATTATTTACAAAGTAGTAGCAACTTAATCTATTCTGGCAATTTTCATTAAATTAAAGTTTGCAGATTTTGCATGATTTTGCTGGAGGACAAACAACTAAAAAAAAAATCAACAATCATTTAAACTAACAAGAGAAGGAAAATGTAGAAATTGTTGCACAATGTGTTATTTTTGTGTTCTGATTTATATGTTAAATTGTGCATGCAAGAAAACTTAATGAATTGACATTTAAGCTTACACTCAATTAAAATACAGCTCTGGAAAAAAAACTAAGAGACCACTTTAAAATGATCAGTTTCTATGATTTTACTCTTTATAGAAAATTAAAACTGTTATCATATTCTATGAACTACAGACAACACGTCTCTGAAATTCCAAACAAAAATGTAGTGTTTGCAGAAAATGAGAAATGGTCAAAATGACAACAATGATGCAGTGCTTTCAGACCTCAAATAATGCATAGAAATATTCATTTAGAAACAACAAAACTAATGTTTTAACTCAGGAAGAGCTCAGAAATCAACATTTGGTGGAATGCTTTCAACCAAATATCTATCTATCTATCTATCTATCTATCTATCTATCTATCTATCTATCT
>NW_013952727.1:382520-398157 GCF_001266775.1 Austrofundulus limnaeus
AGTGCACATAATCCCTTCAAAAACAAGTTTTAAATCTGCATTTGAAACTGTTTTTGTTTAAATGCATCAAATGTAGAAGAGTTTCACAAAAAAAAACTAGTGTTTCACAGTCATCTGTGGATTTTTGGGTAATATTCTTCACAAAACTTCTAAGATTACAGCTTAGCTGAGCAATAAGATTTTTGACAGTCCGGTTAGGGCTCCGAACCGTATACATTTTAGAATGATATCAGTTTGGGCACTTTCAAATTCTACTTCAGAATGTCAGAGCTTAAGCACGCAATTGTGTTTTTTTCTAAACTGTATGTCCAGAGAAATCAATCTTTCCGTATCTAAAACATTCAGTTTTTTAAATTATTTCTTGCACCACTGCTAGATATATAGTGCAATGTGGCAAACACTTTCAAAATAAAATCCACGTGTATCGTGTGTGTACACATATGCTGCACTCTACATGTTGCCATTTGCTAATATATCRATGTTTATGGTTGTCAACAAAATGCAGCCAGCCATTGTCAGAAGACCGGTTTAGACCAGAAAACGCAGACAGTTGTATCAATGGAAGGACAATTTGACCTCAGATTTAGCYGCATGACAGAGTTTAAAAACACATCATCAGATGTAATTTTCCATGACATCTAACACATCACATCCGCAGCACAAAAACATTTTTGCTTTATTAAAGTGAAGTGTTAAGTGTATGCAGAGTTTGTTGTATTATAAGTCTGTATTGTTAATAAATGTGGAAAAGAAATGTGAATTTATTTTAAAACTCTTTTACATGTATTATATCACACTACCACATTGATTCATGTTATTTGTACTCTTCTTTTCAGTGTTAATACTGAGCCTTCAGATGCCTGTTTTGGCCCTGATGACAGATATTGTAACAGCTGTGAACACCAGTCATTTCAACTTGTCGGAGCTCACAGGGCGAATGCAGCTTGCCATTGAAAGTACACTTCAATCAKCTCAGCAGGTTTGTCCTGTTCTATCACCAGTGGAATTTGCACGTTTGTGTTGTGTGACTGTCATTCGGTGGTACAAAGTCAATCATATTTCTGTACATTTGTGCTCACGTTTGGTAAAAATGTTTAAGATAGGGAACAAAGCTGCTGCGTCGGTGCAACCGTTTGCATTGTTGCATTTAATTATCGTCATCTTTCTCATCACAGATTTTATAATGCCTCATTCCTTAGTCATCCTAAACATTTAAACAGAATTGTTTTTTTTTGTTGTATCCGACTGTTTCTTATGCCTACAGAGGCATTTGCACATTTATTTACCCTTTCAACAAGCTTTGAGACAGAGTAGACAAATCACATGGGAGTACACTGAACAACCCTTTGTTATACATTATCAGGAACATCACTAGGAGTTGTCTGTAGGCTTCTTTGAATGCGTTACAAGTTTCATGCATCATTTGTTGGCCAAAATGTAGCACAGCATGTGTTGAAATGTTCTTCTGCTTTCACTGATGGTCATGTAAATTAGAAAATGGATCATATTTTAAAGAAAAATRACATTTAACAAACTACAACCATTAAGCATAGTTTTGGTTTAGGCTAAAACTGATTTGCAATTATTGCAATGAAAAACAAAAGTCAGATTTACTTTCAATCACTAAATACGAGCAGGTAATTGTGTCAGGCAGCATTGAGTGTTCCAGTAAAAAAAAAAAAAAAAGCCAACCTGTCTCTGCTTTAAGACCTAACTGACCTTCTGGGAATTACCTAATGAGCATAAACAAAACAGATCCTGTAAACATGATGCCATGTTCCTCTGTTCTGGTTCATCTGGTGTACAAACACTTAAATGGCCTTATATTATTTTCTAGACTATTAACCAACAATTTGCCTTTATTAGTTATGCTCATTTGGTTTGTCTTCATTAGATATTTAATACTTAACTTAGAGTTACCATAATGCTTGGTTTCTTTTCCCACAGACATGCTTTTTATTTATCTGATCAAATAGCCAGACTAGCTGTTATCTCTTCCATAAAACCACTGAGCTGTGCAGAAAATATATACTTGAGAACACTTTGAAGACCTTGTCAGTACCTTCAGATTTCTGCTCAGGCAAAAACTGCATGATAACAAAGTTGAACAGTGGATATGTGGGTGTGTAGCAGTAATAATACTTGTGTGAAAAAAAAATACAGCACAACCTTTTTACTTAACTGTCGGTAAATTTTAATAGTATCAGAATTAAGATGTGTGCCTTATCCACCTGCCTTTTGTGCCTCCAACACTCTCTTCTATTTTCTTTTTTATTGGTGAGAGTAGTCAAACAGGTTCAAACTGGATGAAATATGATAATATATTTTTTCTTCCCCCCCCCCCCCTTTTTTTTTTTGCCTTTAGGCAAACGGTACATTGAACTGCAGCGACGTGCTCAAAGCATGGGAGCCTGTTGGACAGGCAGCAGGTTTAAACGCTGCCACACTGGCTATGTGGTGCCACATCAGCCTGCAGCCTGTACTGGAGGCTTGTGCTACAGCTGAGACCGACTACTCCAACCTGAACATGAGTGTGAGTCAGATCAAATGTGAAACAGTAAACCAACACGTCCATGTAATTTTGTTACTGCAAAATGTGTTCCAAATTGAGCAATCATACCACTTGGTGGCAGTGTTGACACATAAAAAAAGCAGGTTTTGGCTAACTGTTCTACTCTGGTGCATGCTTTTTTGTTTGTTTCTTTGCACAGGACATGGCCAAGGAACCAATAAGTGTGAGAGCCGCAGCTGGCAGGATTGTGGAAACAATACAGTTACTCTATGAAGTCAACATTAACAACACACTTGTGATAGAGCAGTACATCGTGACTTTCTCCAACCAGCTCAATGTGCTGACTGGCCAGCCTTTGAGCCTTGAGGCACAGTCTTACTGGTACAAGCAGCTCCTGGACATGCAGCTGCAAAACAGGTCAGCTACAATTGAACTATACATGCTAACACAATGTGGGTTTTTTAATTTATTTTTTTACTTTTGTCAGAATTTAAAGGGGAACTATTATGTAGAATTCACTTTTTAAAGTTTTTTTTTACTCAACTTTGGGTATGTACTTCTTAAAAAAAACAGTCCTAGGACCAAAAAAAATGCACCCAGGGGCATATTTACTGTAAGTAAATGTATTTTTAATGTAACGACAAGTTTTATACTTCCGTTATTTTGTGATGTCACAAGCTGTACGACAATCCACCGGAACCTGTGTTCAGCCCCTTAATTAGCAACCCCCAGGTGAAACTCCACCTTCTCAATATAAAAAAACAGTCACCCTGTTGTTGTGCAATGCGCAGCTCATTTCACAACAAGCCACCAATAGGGTAATGGGTAGAGTGTTGGACCAGAGAGCKGTAGACCAGGGTTCAAGACCAGCATGGATATAGTTTAATTATTTATTTATTTTCGTTCATTAMRAACACATTTTCTCATKTACCTCTATTGTTTAGCTTATTAAAGCCTTGTTAAAGCCTATTTGTTCGAGTTTCTGAGGTATTTTGACTGCTGCTGCTGCTCCCTGCTCTGGTAACAGCATGCAGAGTGAGCAGAGCAGAGGAGTGAGGAAAAAAAAGAAGAAGCTGGGACCACACTATGCCTCTGGGTCTCTCATATGGTTGTACAATGGAGCTTCTGCTATTATTAGCCATGCTAACATAAACACTGGCTTTGGAGGGCGGAGTTAATGTCAACAGATTTTTGGAGGGCGTTACCAACAGAACTCATTAACATAAACAGCTCTTCTGAATGGAAGTCAGAGCAGGCAGAACTAGAAAATGGGAAATTTTATTATCTGAGAATTTTGTGCATTAAATTGAATGAACATGGTCTGGATAACCCACAGACATACCATAAAAATTTCTAGGACCCATAATTGGTCTCCTTTAAATCACTGACAAATAAGTTTGTTTTGAATCTGATTTGATTTGATTTTGATTTAATTATTTAATATGAAAAGATTATTAAAAATCAAGCCTGACTCAGCATAATCGCTGTTTTACAGCAGGTTCCTATTCTGCAGCACATAAAACACACAGAATTACAGCATCACAATCACATCATTATACACCATAGACACAAAGACAAACAAGCATACCAAATTTCAAAAAGGCATCATTTGCAAAATAGGACGTCTAAATATGATCACAACAAAAAGTGTCCAGCAGATGGCAGACAAGATTCTTCTTAAAGGGCTGTAGTTTTGAAATGGACTTTATGTTTTGAGGAATGTCATTCCATGCTTTAGTATAAACATAGAAGAAAGACCTCTGGCCGTAACAGTTTTTAAAAGTTGGTAATATCAGTTGTCCTTTTGTAACAGATCTAGTTGAATGACCACTTCCAGAATTTGATTTGGGCAACAATGCACAGAGAGTTCCATAATTGGCACCTTGGAAGATCTGAAAATWTAAATTAATACCACTATACAAAACATAATTCTGAAAAGTCAAGGCATCAGACAATGAAAGAACTGTACAGTGATGAGTCCAACCAGGAAGTTTTTTATGAATTTTGTAGGCCCTGTTGTAGAGCCTAACTGTGGGTTCTAAGATTTCATTTGTTGTAAGAGACCAAACACGTAAACAGTACAACATGGTTGAGAGTATAATGGCATGAAGATARATATTTGAAACAGAAGATGTCAGATTGGATCTAAATTTTGAATAAATGTATAATTTCTGTTTCAACTTAGTGGTTAAGACATGATCACGATAAGTCAAATGAGAATCCAAAGTAATTCCAAGATATTTGTAGGTAGTGACAATATCAAGGGGTTTGTTTAAAAAAGTGAGTTGATTTGTTATATTGAAATGTCTCCTGGGTGAGGAAAAATACATGCACACAGTTTTTTTTAACATTAATTGACAAAAGATTATTTTGAAGCCAACCATGAAATGTCTGAAGATCTGCTTGTAACTGACTATTAATAGATTCAATGTTGAAATCGGACAAAAAAAGAACAGTATCATCAGCATATATTAAAATATTTGAATACTTCAATATTTTTGGAAGGYCATTTATGTATAATAGGAAAAGTGCCACCACTGCCATCTTGTTTTGTGTTGTTGCACAGGTGTTAGATATTTCTGTCATGAAATATTTCGGGAACAAATACATAAACAAACACACAAGCATGCACCCATACACAATCAGGATTACATTTGGTTGTGGAAATGCTTCGTACGTTTCCATTAACTTTTCATTATGTTTCTACATAGACCTGAAGACAAAGCTTCTCCTCCGGCAGACATGAACTCACTGTGACCTTACTCACTCAAGTTGCTGTTATCACATTATCCGCAATGCACCAGTCAAACCCATTGGATACATACATAATGACACGAGCAATTGAAGTGATCACATTTGCATTCAGACTGATTAATGTAATGCAGGTCTGCCTGAACATAGGCAGGCCCCAACAGAATGTAGCTAAATATGATTCAGCTAACTGAGACGTCCTTTTAAAATTGATTTCCCATTTTATACCAACTGCARTAATGAGCCGGGCATAGCGTTAAGAATCATGTTCTGCATGTCCCCAGAATCAAACAGGTCTTACTCTATAAGTTATACATTAGTGATTTCAGTGGAATGACCTACATCTGTTGGAATTGACATGTAGAGGGAGGACATGTTGTTTATTTCCAATTGTGAAAAACAGTAATGTTATACTGCACTGGGAAAATTGTCACGTGTCAAAATKCATAAAAGTAGTTACAAATTCTTTATACACTTAGCAGTGTTTCATGTCATTTGTAAATTATTTGGATATTTTTACACAACTTAATCAGAAGAGATAATCCTGTAAATTTCTCTTTTCCACAGTTTGTCTCTGATTAAACAGAACTCAGATGAGTTGGTGAGAGAGGCTCCTTTCTTGCAACCCTACATTGATGCTTTAAGTAACGCACTGAGCCACATCCTGGAAAACTACCACCTCACTGAAAACAACAACGCGTCCCATGTTTTCGAGGAAGCAGCCCTGATCTTCCTAAGCTCTGCAAACATCACCTTAGATGACATCTCCGTGATGTGGGGAAACACTTCTGCTATCAACGAGACCGTTCTTGCTGACTTAATAAATTATGCTATCAAATTGATGATCAAGACAGAGGCTTTTGGAGATTCGGCCATCATTTACCAAACCATGGAACAACTCCTGGCGTCCAATGGCACAAACTTGATCGTGGAAAGTTTCTTTGAGGTGTTTATTTGGCTGACCTCGACTGAAGCAACTGCACCAGATCTGCTGAGCCAGGCCCCTCTCCAACTCTATAACCTCATCAGGCCTATTTTATATGTCTTCACTAGATTGATTGTGTCTGACCCAGAGGATGTGGTTCTGTATGAAGACTTTGCTGTTAATATTCTTTCAGAGCTTAGTCAGTTTGTGAGCACCATCAGACTTCTCCCTCTTGGGCACCAAGAAGAAGTCATGTTTCAATCTGAAGAGGCGACTGTTACAACACCGACAAGAGTCAGGCGAAAACGTGATCTCTCGATGATGACGACGGCGACAAGGCAGCCCCAGCTCCTAGAAGACATCTTTAATATGCTTTCCATTGACTACTCAACCTTATATGGAGCCGCTTTGGTTCCTCCAACCTCAGCAGATGTAATGGAGACGGCTCACACTTTCTTTGGCAATCCTAATCTGAATACTGTGATGAAGGGGGCTACAAGTGACATGCAGTGGAGCTATAACGCTTCACAGGAGGATACCATCGATGCTGCCCTCGGCGTGGCCTCTTTCCTCACCCACTCACAGGTGTTGGAAAAGTAAGTGTTGCTTCCTCACATGTAGGTTTCAAGATCAAAAAACATGTTCATGTTTCATTTTGAGTTCTTAATGATTGAGAGAAACATTTTTTTTTGATTTATACATGTTGGCCTTTCATAAACTTACCTGTTCCACTCTGTTTTCCTCAGACCACTAATGGACGTTCTGATGAATGCGACTAACATGCTCCCTGATGGCATTCCTTACGCCTCTGAGATTAAAAATATTGCCGGAGCGCTGGCAAATGAATCTCAAGGTAATTTGAATTGTGCTCTTTGTGTTATATTTTTCCTCTGTTTTTCAATGGGTGGTATATTCTTGTGCATTTAAAATATGCATTGAGTCTATAGAATAGCAAGTTTAGCTACAATCATTTGTTGTCTGGAATTTTCTCTGCAATAACAAGCCACATTTTTTTATTTATTGCCTTTTTGGTAATTCATTTATCACAACTCAAATAATGGATAACTTGCTTACATATAAATTGTCATACAATTTACTTAATAGTCAGTCTCTCCAGCAGCACAGTTTATCTTCTGCTTTGTAAAGAACAATTAAATTGGCTTCCGAAATTTACATAAAAAAACTTAGTTTATGAAAAAACAAGTGGTTGTTGTTGAAGTCAAATATTCAACACAAGAGCAGTCTGCGTTAGTTTTCTGATAGAAAATTTAACAAGGAGTTTGATAAGTGCTGAAATGAATAATTATTTTCCAAGCTAATTGCACTCTGCTGTGCTTACACATGATGCACTGAGCATTAGGACAGTCTCAAGGGTTTTGGAAAGTCTACATTAAATTTTACAAGCTTGTAAAGTTAGACAAAGCACCTCACTGCAAAGACCACATACATCTGGCTAAAGGTTAACTTATTCTGTTTGTTGTAAAGATCAATATCTCGTAATATTTTGTGAGGGCTCTCCGTTTATTGCTTGGGTTGCAAAGGCTTAGTTATGTTTTTTATTAATTTTGAATATGTTCAAAAACTAGCATGGCAAAGTTTTTCTCCAAAAACACACGGCGTTGTCACAGAATTCTGAAGCCCACCTCAGATTTACATTTGTGATTTAGAAGCTTCTCAGTTACTCCCCTCCTGGTGTTGGTGTGCTGCAGAGTTCATCCTGATGCTGCAGCTTGTGTTTAGATACTCTGTGTGGCAGTATGAATGCATAAGTACCGTTTGCCATTAAACAGTCATGCAGCTTGGAATGATGCCACCCTGTAATTTATCGCTAATGCAAAACCAAAAGAAGACCATAAACCATTTTGTTATTGCTGTTGTAACTGTAAAGATGATTATAGTGCTTCAAATATTCATTTTGGAGATATGAGGAATTGGACTTCACACCAGCTTAGCTTGAGTTCCCCAAGAGCCCAAAGCCATATGGCCCATCTCCAGCAGAAAGCCACTCAGCACCTTTTTAAATCTCATTAGCAAAGTAGAATTTAATCACTTATCCTGTCCGCCCTCACTAAAAGTCTCCCCTTGCACTCACACAAGTGGGCATCTATGACCTCCTTTTAATTTGCCTYTGTGCTTGCGTGATAATGTTTTTAGTGCACAGCATCACTTTGTAAGCAGCTTCACTTCTCTGCAACCCCGCTCACGTTCTGTCTCACGCAAACGAACACACTGCAAACTGTTGTGATTGCAAAGGCCTCTAGGTGTTGAGCAGCCTGAGATTAAACGTTGCCATTGTCTAATTTTGGACTAATTAAACATTCTGTCAGCTCATCTCGCCGCCGGAGGGGGTGCCTTTCTTAGGGCTTGTCAAATGTGTTTTAATGCATGACAGCGTCTAGTACAGCTGGCCCTCCTGGCCCCATCAGTCCCGCACAGAGCTTCACTTTATGCACATCATTTGCTGCTCACTGCTTGATGCCGATAACCTGTAATGGCGCATGTCGTAATGAAGCCCAGTGGGATGCCATGTTATTCTGTCACCTTACAGACCTAACACTGTAAGGTTCTAGGCTCTAATAGCATCTCTCTTAGCTAATTTTTTTTCAACTCTCTGCCTGTCTGTTTCTTCGACCTGYCACAGAGAACCTGATGATTATGCAGCAAACCATCCAAACAGCTGCYGGGCTCCTGAGCAACCTCTCAAACACAGAACAACTGCAGCAACTCAGAAACAAGGTTTGTGCAATAAGTGCGACACTTTCATTTTCAGTGTTTGCATCATTTGAAAGAGACGTTCCTCAGTGCAACTGTTTAAAGTGTTGCTACGTGCATTACATAATGGGTCACAATCTTAGCAAGTCATTGTGACATGTTTGATCACCATAAATCAAGCATGGGTTTATTGTTTTTCTTATATCTAAATGTAAACTTAAATAAATTTGATTTGTGTGTTTTAGGTGTGTATATTGGAGAGTATGGACTCTGTGCGTCTGATGATGGAAACCGTTTCCATTGCACCTGGGGATCTCTGTCATACTTTTATACCAAGCCTACAGATCTTGGCTGAAAATCTTCAGACAAATAAAAGCCTCCTGCCAGAAATCACCCTTCAGGCTGTCATGGGAGATCCAAGGAGCTACAACATCCAGACAAACTGGTACTCATTTTTAAATCAACTCACATGACTTAGAAAATTGCAGTTTATGCAAAGATGGTCTCTCTCATAACCATTTTTATTAGTTGTATTTGCTTAATGTAATTATCCATTAGTAGATTTGTTTTACGCATATGATTTGATGATTTTAAAAAGTACAAACCATTTTACTGTAATTTAGATTCATTTTAGGTCTTGGTTGTGAACTTCTTATTACTGAAATGAAAAAAAAAAACACGATTTGTATTTTTTAATAAGTTTTGATTTCCTGTTTGTAATTTCAGGAGTGATGTCTTCATGAACGCTTTTGGCTTGGATATGAGCAATGTGACGTTGGCAAACATCACTTCTCCAGGTGAGTTTATCTGTCTTTACATACAGTATTTAAAATAGGCGTGTAGATTCTCATTCATTAAGGAGATTCAAATGCATTTAAAAAAGAATATATATACAATATATATAAACAAAACAACTGACCTTCTGTTCTATAGTTGGAAATGTTTTGATGTCCATCAAAAGGTTTTCAGTATGTTTTTTTTATTTATTTATTTTCCAGGAGTTGTGACATTCGGGGATATGCTGAGGGACAAAGCTGCCTTTATTCTGGTCGCTCAACAACACCTGGGTATTGATCCAGCTGCCCTTCTGCTCCTGATGGAAACACCTTTCCCAAACAGCAATGTTGAGGTGAGCCGGGATCTGTGTGCGCTCGTGTTTACACTTTCCACATGTGACCTTTTTCTTCTGTTTCTTAGGATCTTTTCTACACGGTGTGTTTTAAGGGCAACTTTCTACTACATGTTGTTGTAACAATACTATCTAGAGAAAAGCTAGCCCAAACTAAGAAAAAAACTAAACTCAAAAAAAAGTATCAAATGTGGACCATTTTTTTGAGTTGCCTGAAACAGAACATACAAAATAATATAACAATATTTGACAAATGTTTAAGTTTATTTAATATGACTATTAGGGCCACAGAACAAGATTTTTTAAATTATTATTATTATGAGATTAAAGTCATAATTTTATGTGAATAAAGTCATAATATTATGAGATTAAAGTCATAATATTACAAGATTAAAGTCATAATTTTACGAAATTAAAATCATAATCATGATGTGTCTATTTCCCGTTCCTCATGTCCTCCTTGTTTTCCTCACACCTTCTATGTACAGCCATGTCTCTGTGTTTATAAACTAATCTGCGATGACTTGGGTCACTGTTAGATTAATATGCTTTCATCCAAATTAGCTAATTGACAACTAAATCTATCAATGCATCCATTAATTACAATGCAGCTTCAGTTTATAGTAGTTTGCACCATTTCCAAGTCCTGCTACTGATAATTTGATGCTAATGTGCTAAAAGATTAACTATTTATTAGCAATACTAAAGAACAACTTGACAAGTTGCTCAATATTCCCCATTTTAATGCAGTGGTAACTGCATGCTTTTTCATGTAAAGGCTACAATATTATGACTTTTTTTTCTCGTAATATTATGTCTTTAATCTCGTAATATTACGATGTTAAACTCGTGACTTTAATCTCGTAATATTACGATGTTAAACTCGTAATATTATGATTTTAATCTCGCAATATTATGACGTTAAACTCGTAATATTATGACTTTAATCTCGCAATATTACAACTTTAAACTCGTATTATGACTTTAATCTCGTAATATTACAAAGTTAAACTTGTAATATTATGACTTTAATCTCGTAATATTATGTCGTTAAACTCTTGATATTATAACTTTAATCTTGCAATATTATGACTTCAAACTCTTAATGTTATGACTTTAATCTTGCAATATTACGACTTTAAACTCGTAATATTATGACTTTTATCTCGTAATTAAAAAAGAATTWAAAAAATCTTGTGTGGCCCTAATACTCCGTCGTAATTTAAGGCTGTGCATTAACTAATTAAGTATTCAAAATTATCATATTATTATTATAATAATTTAATAAGACCTCACTTTCTTATAACTTGTCACCACCAAAGCAAAGATGAAGTAATTGACGGAAATTGTTGCATTTATTTACACCAGTTTTGTGTATATCATACGTTATAACTATTGTCTGCTTATTTCATGATGCGTTTTGCAACAGATGCTGTCTTGGTTTACAAATCTGCAACACTGCAACGCTACGCCAGCCACAGTCACGCAACAGTTCTTCTGCTCATTGTCTGCTGAGGAAATGTTCAAGTTCTTGCTGCTGATGGCTAAACATTTAAACACGGAGAAGCTCGTCTACAGAGTAAGACTTTATGTTTTTTGTCGTTTTCCTTCCTCTGATCTTCCATAACAGCACAAAATGTGTGAATCCTGTAATTGCAATTGTAACTCGATAGCAATGGCTCAACGCGCGTTGTTTGAGAGAGACGTGAGTTTAAACAAAAGTCTTTTCCACAAGAGAATCTTTGTTCAACAGACAAAGATTTCTGTTCTTCACTTGAATTGCCTTTTTTTATCAATGTTTGGTCTGACAAAAAAACAACATATTTTTCTCAAATTACTTAAAAAACAAAGCAATAAGAGAATATAGATCTTGCTGAGATGTTTGTTTACAGATATATTATTCATACAACAGAGAAAACGGAACAAAAACATATTGGCTTCAACGATAACCATCTATTTACTGTTTCTATCTATTGAACCATCAAAGGCTGTTTCAAGTATTTCAGAAATATACTTTCTTTTCTAATTTGCCTCAACTCACCTTCAAAAATTCATAGAATATTTTTACTTTTTAATCACCTTCAAGATAAAATAGACTTGTCACTGAGGAACTATGAAAAGATGTTTGAATGTTGGTTTCATTGTTGCAGATGGTGTTGTCGGATGAAATCCAGGGTCTTGTTGGAGTCATGGTTCAGGCGGCTGAAACTGTGACAGGGGTGATGAAAAAGATTATGCCTGTTGTCATACAACTGCAGAACTACCTGCGTTCCATCCAAGACCTCAACCTGGGGTCCAACAAAGACGTTTTACAAGTGAGTCATCTTTAATCCTTTTATATATTGGTTTTAAAACGAATGTGTTTGTGTGTTTAGTTAACCTATTGTTATAAAAAGGAAAAGAAAGGCTAATGTTTTGCTTTCTATTTCAGATGACAAGAGGGGCAAGGTCTAGTGACTCCACACGAGCATCGTTTGTGACCCTGTCTCGTGCTTTGTGCAGTAACGGTATCCTGGCTCTGTTTGGACTCTCAAAGATGCCAGATTTGTCAGAACCATCACTTTACAACGAGCAACGCAAGGAAGAGATGATCAAGAGATTCAAGATTCCCCGAGACTCCTGTATGTTGAGAGGGCTTTAGATTTAGTTGTGTTAGTCACATAACTCCTTTATGTCACTGTCTTATGTTTTTTTTTTTTTGTTCTATCAATACAAAAACTGTTTGGTACAATAACCCCGGATTTACACTACATGTGTCTCCGCTCCGCTGCACTGTGGTGCGCAGTTCGCAGCTGTTCATTCGTGCCCCAATTTATACACCCTCCGCTCCGCTCAGCTCCGGACCGGTCTGACAGACAGAAGAGGGAGGGTGTCGGGAGGGTGTGCAGGAAGGAGATTGCGCAATAAATCCACTGATAAAGTGGAAGTCAGAGCAAAGAACAATTAATTCTGTGAAAGACAAACTCCAAACACAGCTGAAAACAATGATATAAAGGCTTTTGATATCTATGGTTGAAACTATATCACTGTCGTCTTTTTGAAACTTCTGATTTCAAAATAAAATCCACGTGTATCGTGTGTACACATATGCTTCTTGCTACATGTTTCCATCTGCTTCACAAACAGAACAATACATTGTGACAGCATCTGTGTAGAAATATATCCATATATTGATTAATATAGCTGCAATTTCGACATTATTCCGACAAATTGTTCCACCTAATAGGGTCTTATTTTGTAAATGTGGATGTTGTGCTCGTTCCTTTTCCTGTTGGTGCGACGTAATCTTTAAAAATTGACTCGGGCGCAGCTCCAGCGTCCGGCAAACATAGGATCTGTTCTAATTTTGACGGATCGCCGTCTGCTCACCGCCGCCGTGCGCAGCCAGTGTAAACACTCTCAGTGATTATAATGGGTGCGTATTTGCTGCGGAGGTCGGACCGGAGCAGAGACGGAACRCATGTAGTGTAAATTGGGGGTTAGACTCTAGCTCTTGTGTGATGCAACTTTCCTCCTTTTAAAWATAGTATATTTGACACGTGAATGTACTTTCTTGTGCAGCTCCCTTCTGTATGAACATGTACCTGGACATGGTCAACACCACAGGAGGAGCCATCGCCTGGGCCTTCCTCAAACCAATGCTGATGGGACATATCCTTTACACACCGGATACACCTGTCACCAGGAACATCATGCAGAAGGTTCAAAACACATGCAATAAAAATGAACACATACCTCCTCTGCACTTTGCTCCATGATTGTACTTATATACACTTATTTAAGACTAAATGAACTTGTTGTTTTATTTTATTTATTTATTTTTGGCTTACTGATATTAATATGCAGGTTTGCTTAGAGGTTTTTAAATTATCTATTCATCTGCCAGCAGTTTGCAACTAAAGATCCACRTTACTCTTTGTATAGGCAAACCTGCTTTTCCTTGCTCTGTTTTAGCCAAAACGTCTCACATGTGGTTCAGTCGTTTCTTAACTCTTTCATAGTTTATCTTCTAATTTTTTTCAATGTTCACATTAGACTTATAAGGTCAAAGTCACTTTTTTGTCCTCACATACCCCACTGGCAGAAAGCACAGAGTTGTACAAGGTGTACAGGCATTTGTATGCACCGCATGTGACTGCGGTTCTATTTTCAGCAAGTCTGACTTTGTTTTCAGTTCAGTGCAGTCTTTAAAGATTCCAGCAGCCATGCACAAAAAAGATTGTGTGACTTTCATTTTTTTTTCCTCACACAAAACCGTATTCACACTTTTGTGTCCTTGTCGTGACTTTGCCCAGGCCAACGCCACTTTGCAGGAGTTTGCAGATCTGAAGAAACATTCCGAGGACTGGATCGAATCTTCGAGTTACATCATAAAGTCAGCCGAAATACTCAGCACCACTTTGCCAATGCTGCAGGTATGAAAACTCAGACCTGCTCTTCTTTATATCTGATTATGCCCCGCTGTCATCTGAAAATCTAGAGATAAACCTCGCAGTGGTTTTCGATGAGATTCGGCAGCTGAATCTTGATGATGCTCATAGTTTTCTCCCCTCTCTCTCTCTCTTTCTCTCTCCTCCTGCCAGAACTCCCTCAAAAACTCCTTTGTGAAGAATTTCATTGAGATGCAGACAAACATAAATGTCGACAGTATGAAGGAGACGTTTAACAGCTTCTGTGAGTAAATAAATGAGAGTCCTTTTGTTACCAGGTTTAAATGTATATTTACTCTCGCCTAATACTTCAAAAAAAATCTGTGATGTCAGAATATAGAACAGCTCTTTAGACTGTAACTACAAAACACATGGAACTGGCTATTTCTGTGGCTGTCTCTTTGTAAAAACATGCATGATTCATTTTTTTTCCACAATATTCAGCTTAAACATACAGATTTTTGAATGAGAAACATATTTTTCCCAAACCATGAATGACATGCAATTAAACATGATTTTTATCATTTTACCAATGAAACATTGCTAATATATATTTATGTATGCACGTTTTTCAACCCCAGCCAATGTGAATTCAAATTTCTATTAGATTAAATCATTTTCAGATGACATATCTTTGCATTAAGTAGGGTAATGTGGCCGCGGTGATTTGCATCTAATATTAGGATGTGCATAGTTAGAAAGCAGCACCATTATCTTTGGTAAAAATGTAAAAAGCCACAAAAAAGGTGAGTTTTAGTCAGGTGCAGCATGACTGAACCAGCTCAGCTACTGAGATGCACCCTCACCAAGTTATACCAGAAACACTTTTTATTTTATTATTTTTTTTGAATTGCTGAATAGATTTAAATCAGAGTAACTTTGCTTGGAATAGAGAAACTGGCCTGTGGCTGAGTGAGGAATGGAAGCAGAGACTTGCTATCATTATTGATATGATAGTCGGATCATTTCGGGGCAAAAAATTGCAAAAACACCTGCTGAAATGTTGTAGAAGATATGTTTTTTWAAACTTTTTTGTAGTGAATGAATAAAAAATCCATAGCATTTATAAATACCTTATCCCTTTGTATAAAACGTCTTCAACATGTGCGTTTAAGAGCTCAGGTTTTAAAAACTTTATCCTTGATTCTTTGTTGTACCTCTAAAACTTGAGAAAAATA
>NW_013952727.1:398171-408117 GCF_001266775.1 Austrofundulus limnaeus
ATATAAATCTCAGCCACTTAAACCTTTGGATTGCCTGGGAGTGTTGTATTTGTACAGCATTGTATATCTATTTTATTGTTTTCTATGTGCTCACTTTGTAAACACGTTTCCCTTTGCAGCTAACATGTCACTGATGCTAGACAAGAACAAACAGATTCTTGATCAGATCACCACCCTGTCCACGCTGATGACAACGCTCTCCTCCTGCATCAARTTTGACCGTTATCGTGGCTACGCCTCCATCGAGGAGACGGACCGTGCGGCCCAGGAGCTCGCCAAAAACCGTGAACTCTATGCAAGTGAGTAAAAAWTCCGTCGGTCACACAGACCCTGTGCATTTTGTTAATCCAATGTGTAAACTGCAACGGCCACAGATAAACTGTAGCCTATAAATGCTTAAACTGTAAAGAAATGTGAAGGGCAACAGGCTTGAGGGTGATAAATAAAACACTGTGATTTTGTGCTCCTTAAGGTGTCATTTTCAAGCTTTCTGAAGACTCTTCAAGGAAGGCTAGATCCTCTCCGTCCTCAGCATCTTCTCTGCCTCCCAAAGTCAGCTACACCATCCGTATGCACATGGACAATGTCATGCGAACAGACAAAGTGCGAACCTCRTATTTCATCAAGGACACGCACATCTCGGCCAGGCTGACGATGCGCTACAACCGGGGATTTATCTACCTGCAAGAAAACATCGACCGGGCCATCATTGAAACCCAGATTGGGAAGAAAGTCACAGATGTGGCTGTGCAGACGCAGCCCTTCCCGTATCCGTGCTTCCTGCGAGACGAGTGAGTTTCTCAAATTCAAGGACGCTCACACGCACAGTCAGTCCCCGAAAGCATGCTTGCACAGAAACATGAAAGGACACACAGTATCAGAAGGGAAACTGGCATTGATGTGGAATAATGTATGCTCCTTCATTATTCATTTGCCACTTGGGAATGAAAATAAGTAGTCATTCACAGGAACCTGTCTGTTTGTAATTAGCAATGCATTATGTGCATGATTTTTCACTTTAAATGCACATTCATTTTTGAAAACCCGTGCACATACTGATTACACACTTAAATATCTCTCAGGCCTTAAAACACCCTCAGTGGAGTGCACCATTCCTTGTTGAAGACTTCCAGTCTAAAACGAGTTTGACAGTCTCATGTTTATTGACATGCAAGATTGTTTTCAATAAATCATTTTTGAACGGGATGTTCAAGTTTGCATGCCTTCGAGTGCCATTTTATTATTTTAGAATCACCAACAGGGTCTCTGCCTCAAGCTGGCCCTTTTCTTTATTCCAATGTATAACTCAACAACACAAATTCTGTCACAATAACTGTGAAATGTCAATATATGCAACAAACACTAGAATCCCACTTATCAGGTTGCTGGTGTCATTGTTTAAAAAAGAAATAAAATGGAGACAGATGGATTTATTTTGGAAAAAAATACCCAAGCTTTATCCAACTTTGTCAAGCCACTGACTGAATGATGGGCCCTTTTATCTGCTGGAATGTCAGGTTTCCCAGGAATTTGATTATTTGGCATCTCTGCCTTCCTCAGGTTCCTGGAGGCCATGTCTTTTGTCTTCCCTCTCATGCTGATGATACCATGGGTGTTGTTTGTGGCTGATTTTGTGAAGAAACTGGTGTATGAAAGGGAGCTGAGGCTGCATGAGGTAACGTTTGCTCAAACTGTCAAACGTTTTTTTGTCTTTCATTTTTAATTAATCTTTATAATTGATTTCTAATTGAACTTATTATTATTATTATTATTATTATTATTATTAAACTTTATTCATTTCATAAAACAAAATTCTATGTACAATAAAAAATAAAATACAAATAAAATGAAATGAAAGGTGGTAGAGAGAAGATAAAATCTTATATCTGCCCCTTTTTTCTCAAATATAGATTCAAACTATAAGGATCTTCAGTTAACAAAACAAAACACAACAAGACATTGAAACTTTCAAGAACAACAAAGTGAATGTCTTCAAACTAAATAATTTCATATTTTTTTAACAGTCTAGTCTTTATCATTCTCTTAAACATGCATATTGATGTGGCACTTTTAACATTGTCTTCTAAATTATTCCACAGTTTCACTCCTTGAATTGAGGTGCATCGTTCTTTCAAACATGTTTTGAATTTAGGTTTCATGAACATCTCWATTCCCTTAAGATTATAACAGCTTTCTCTCTTTGTAAAATTTATCTGAACATTTAAAGGTAATGCATTTCGGTGTGCTTTATACATAACTAACGAAATATTACAATCAATCAAATCATAGAATTTCATTAATTTCAGTTTACAAAATAATATATTAGAGGGATAAATATAATTTTTTCGGGTGATGACTCTTATAGCCCTTTTTTGAAAATAAAAACAGGATGTGTCTTACATGCTTTTCCCCATACCTCAACACAATAGACCAAGTGTGGAACAATTAATGTGTTATATAACACATACAGAGCTTTATAAATGAACAAGTCCCTTACTTTGTAAAGCAATGCAATAGATTTTGCTAGTTTTATTCTTAAATAATTAATATGAGGTTTCCATGTCAGTTTCTCGTCAATAATTACACCCAAAAACCTCACCTCAGTGACTCTACTAATCTCTACACCACAAACTCTGAATGGAATGTCAACAGTTCTTTGTCTCTTTGTAAATATCATATAATTAGTTTTGTCCAAATTTAATGATAATTTATTGAGTTTAAACCAGTTTTGTATTTTCACAAATTCTGCTTGCATGAGATGTAATACATATGTTTGCATTTTTAAAAGCAAAACAAAGTAACATTTTCTTATTCTTTGTGTTGTACTCATTCATAAACACTTTTTTTTAGCAAAATAACTCTAGTGTTATGACTTAAGCCGCCCTCTTGTTTCCACTCACAGTATATGAAAATGATGGGAGTCAACCCTCTCAGTCACTTTTTTGCCTGGTTCCTGGAGTGTGCTGCCTATCTGTTGATGAGCATTTTCATCCTCACAATGGTTCTGAGTTATGGGAACATCCTGCCCCAAAGCGATGGTTTCCTCCTTTTCCTGTTCCTCTGCAACTACGGTCTGAGCATCCTGGCCTTCAGTTACCTGGTCAGCGCCTTATTTGATAAGACCTACATCGCCGGACTGAGCGGAAGCCTCCTCTACGTCCTCTGCTTCTTCCCTTTCATCATCGTCATGGCCCTGGAAAGCAATTTAACCTTTACCGTGAAGAGTGTTCTGGTGAGTATGCGTAACCATTAGTCACGTATATTAAACAAGCATGTGCTCTGTGGAATCATTAAAATACCAAATAATGCAATTTGCTCTGGAAAATTACTCTGAAATTACGCAAAATAAAAAGGCAACTTTGACATTTCTTCTTGGAAAACAGCTTCAGCATCAAACTAGTTCAAAACAAGTAAAGAAAATAGGCCAATCTCAAAAAAATGTTCTTTACATTAACATCGTAATAAACAACAATTTCATTTTTGGACACTTTGTTACAAGCAAAGGATAAACTCATTTGTTTAATGTTGTTCCTATTTGATTTTTTTATGCTYCATGCTGTCTGATGATTATGTGGAGGTCAAACATCCCATATTTATATAAAAAAGGTCATTGCACACATAAAAACCATAATATGTTTGGGATGAGTCAGATGATGAATGTGCTCTCACTTCAGCATTTTTTAGTTTTTGGTGATTTGTCTTTAAAGTTTTTCTAACCTTTGCCGACAGGGTCTGTTTTCGCCAACTTGTTTCAGCTAYGCCTGTCAGTACATTACTCGCTACGAGTCTCAAGGAGAAGGTACGAGCATGTGGCCATTTAAATAGAATTTTCCTGGCGTGTCATGCAGCAAATTGAAGTGTTCACCTTTCTTAACTCTCAGGAATTCATTGGAGCAACTCGTACATCTCTCCCATCGCTGGAGACACAGCCTCCTTTGGCTGGTTGTGCTGGCTCATACTCATCGACTCCGTCATGTACTTCATCATCGGGGCTTACATYCGCATGGTTTTCCCAGGTAAACTATGAACTCTCATTTCTCTGTTCATGCAGTTAGTMTCCAGTACCCGTTTCTTGTTGCATTTCTCTTAAATATCTAAGWTTCTTTTTAAAGTCATGCAACCTGTTTAGATCTGCTTTGTCATGACAATATAGGTGAGTGTTGTATATGGAAAGTTGCATCACTTTTTTTATTTGAACCCATCAGGGAAATATGGCATCCCTGCACCGTGGTACTTCCCCTTCCAACTCTCCTTCTGGACTGAGCTCTTCAGTTGTAAAGGTTCAACAAAAACTGAAGGCAAAGGACTCTTCTTTTCCAACGTCATGCAGAATAATCAGCCGGTCTTCTCTGAAGGCAAAGGAAAAGGTACAAAATGAAAACAAAAACATTGCATAGAAAAAAAAACAAGCCTAATTTTTTTTTTACCTTATATTTTACACTTATCCTCATTCTCCATGTTTTATCAGAAAAGGGAACTCTCTCCTACAGTGCTGGTGAAGATTTTTCAGAGTTCCCTGTGGGTGTTGCMCTCCACGGCCTCACCAAGATGTACGGCGATCAAGCAGCCATTCAAAACCTTAACGTGTCCTTCTATGAGGGCCACGTCACCTCACTGCTGGGCCACAACGGAGCCGGAAAGACCACCACCATGTGCGTTCTGCAACATTTTTCTTTCCTTCTATTCTTTAAGAAATATTGGCAAGTCTCAAGATAAACCCACCGCAACTATTAAATGCTGTATGCAAGCTTTTTAAAGATTAGATTTGCACATCGCTTTAATCATTTCAGTGGTCTGGTGCTGACAGAGAGATTGTTTTGTTCAAATCTGGCACAGCAAATGCACCSTGATGGAGATTAGTCTGATGGGTCTTCATCAACAGGAGCACTCACATTTACATTTTAAATGGGACTCATTTTGCTGACGCTCTTATCCAGGGGAACATGTAATGAGTGCTGCAGCAGAATCAGATTAAAAACCACTGAAAATATAGATTTTATACCATAGAAAATGATTGGGACCAAACAAGAGATCAATTCAATTATTAATTAATTAATTGCATTATATAGTGTAAATAGTGCTTTATCATTAAATAACTCCATAACTTTGTACAATACTGCAATACATTTTGCCATTTTTGTTCTTAAGTAATTTATATGAGGTCTCCATGTCAGGTTTTCATCAATGATGACTCCCAAAAACTTCACCTCATTTACTCTACAGATCTCAACACCCTCTACTCTAAATGAAACATCAGTTGTTTTCTTTCTATTACTAAATATCATGTAATTTGTTTTATCCAAATTTAATGATAATTTATTATGTTTAAACCAACTTTGTACTTTTACAAATTCCATTTCCATTACTTCCAGCGTCTGTTCTGTGTTTTTACCCAAGCAAAAAAAAATGTGGTGTTGTTTGCAAATAAAACATTTAAACAACCCTGATACATTTACGAAGTCATTAATATATAGGAGAAACAACTTTGGTCCCAATATAGAACCCTGTGGAACCCCACATAAAATATTGCAAAGTTCAGATCTTACACCATTAATTTTTACAAACTGTTTCCTATTAGTCAAATAACTTGTACTACTGTAGTACTACAACTTCTATGCCATATTTGTTTAATTTCTCCAGAAGGATACTGTGGTCAATGGTATCAAATGCTTTTTTTCAAATCAACAAAAACACTGACACAGTATTGTTTTTGATCAACAGCTGTTATGTGTTCAATTAGGTCCATGAGAGCCATTGATGTAGATTTATTAGCTCTAAAACCATATTGATTTTTACTTAAAATATTTTGTGTATCAATAAACTGATCTAATCTGATGACAAACAACTTTTCCAAAATTTTGGAAAACTGTGGTAACAATGGTATTGGTCTATAGTTTGTAACCATATGTTTCTCACCACTCTTGTAGAGAGGGATTACTTTGGCTATTTTCATGTTGTCGGGAAATATTCCAGTTGAAAATGATAGATTGCAGATATAAGTAAACGATTCGATAACATAACCTAGTATTTCCTTTATCTTCGCTTTATATTTGAATAATGTTCTAATTTTAAACACATGCTCCATTTGTAGGTCTCTCCTGACTGGCCTTTTTGCCCCGACATCAGGCTCCATAGAGGTGTACGGCAAAGACATGCAATTAAACACCGACAAAGTCCGTAAAGAGCTCGGCGTCTGCATGCAGTACGACGTCCTCTTTGACCACATGACCACCAAGGAGCACTTGCTGCTGTACGGCCAGATCAAAGCCCCACAGTGGTCACGCAGAGAGCTGCACGAACAAGTCCGCACGTAAGTAAAGAGTCAGCCAGAGCACAGAGGGTAATGTGGGTGATCAAAGGAAATGTCCTAAAGATTATGTGAGTGCTTATACATGACGTGTTGGCAACACTTTAATTCTAATAAAGGATTATTTTGCAGACTGCATTTTATTTATTTTTTTAGAGATTTTGTTCAACACAGCCCTCTGATTAGCTTCTGTCATGGTCTGTGAATAAAATGAGTTGCGCAAGTAGTCAGTTCTCAATAAATGCAAGTAGTTAGGAAAAAATATGAAAGTATCAAATCAAAATCAGTGGTGTTAGTCAACCATATTTCATGACTTTAACCACTGATTTGTGAGAGTCAGAAAATGTTATTACTCTCACTTCAGCATTTTATGATCTGGAAAATACATCCTTTACTTCCACAGACATGATTGTCATCTCTGGAATATTTTTGCAATAATATGTTTGTTTTTCCTGTTTTTCATAAAAAAAATATAATAGTTGATTTGTTGTAGATCCTTTGCAGCTTCTTGCATAAAAGTCATTTTTCATTCCGTTGCATCTTAAGCTGCKTTGCATCATGAGCCTCTTCCCGGAGGGTTTCCATTTTACAAGAGGAGCTGTAATAAGCCTGAACCTGAAGGCGGGAAGTTGTTTCTCTCTTGTGGTATTCAAAAACCCTTGCTGGGTAACTAATGGAACTGATCGAAGTACAGCTCAGCGGCGCWGCTGTAATGCAGTGGAAATTGTTCACACGAGCCCCATGCTAAACGCTTTTTCTTTGACTCCCCTGCCAGGATCCTGGAGGAGACGGGCATGTACGCCCACAGACACAAGCGGGTCGGCACCTTGTCGGGGGGCATGAAGCGCAAGCTGTCAATCTCCATCGCCTTCATAGGGGGCTCACGCTTGGTGGTTCTGGATGAACCCACCACAGGAGTGGATCCGTGCTCCAGGCGCAGCATCTGGGACATTGTTATCCAGCACAAGAAAAGTGAGTTTTTAAGAAGTGCTTACTCAATTGGTTTTCTAAATTGTAGACCATTTAGCTAACATTACAACTTTTATTTCTACTAATCAGTGCTGACATTTTAGGAGTAAAATAATGTTAAACCCAAGATAACATRGATTTTGGATTAAGTTTCTATTTCTTCTTCATTATCGGCTTTCAGATAAATCTGATTTTCAGTTCCTCTGACATTTGATACATAATTTATAAGTAAATAAGCAACAACCTGCTCAGCTGATGTAGCAACAGATCATCCTCGATGCACTGCTTCCTCATAGCCAGGGTTTGCAGTTGTTCCATCTCCTGAAAATACTGTATGTCAATAATCATGATCCTGTTGCTGGGAAAAACTAGCTCAATCTTTGATTTGTTTGGCTAAAACACATTTGCACGTTTTTCTGAAATAAAAAAAACAACATAAAGCAAATACATTTTCTTCCTCACTCTTATTCCATGTAGGTCAACCCTATGTGTTTGCTTTCCAGGTGTAAGCTCATACACTTATATACAGTATACRCAACTGTAATCAACTTCAAACCCTGARTATAAATTGCTTTTAAAGGTTTAAAAAGTCAACAGTTCTATCATTTTTGCATTGCAGTACATTAAATTTGGACATAATTATTTTTTTTAATTGTTATTTATTCGTTGTTGCTTTAGGTGTATTTTTGTATTTTTAGTGATTATTTTTACACTGTTTCTTATCAACATCCTCACATCATCTTTCTTTATTTTTTCTGAAAAATATAAAATTCAGAGGGGATAAAAGTATCTGTCATTGCTGAATTACTTTAGCTACTTTGTTTTGCTGTCCAGTTTAATCATCAGTTGATTGCTTCTAAAGCCCTGCAATTACCTAACTTTATAGTCTGCCACCTGTTATCCCATTGTTTATGTAGTTCTGTGATTTGATTTGACTCATTTGTCTTTGACTCTCATTTCGTGTTTTATGGATTTGTATTTTATGTTTATATTTGAAGACTTTCATAGCTGGTGGCTATAAGTCATGAATAATTTAGTCTGACATTATCGTTCCGTCATAATTCAGAGAAAATTTGAAAAACGGAGTGATTTAAAACCACTGTAGCACATAACAGTTTTGTTTAAAGGAAAGGTTGTCCAATTGAAAACCTTGTTACTCTAAATGCCTGGCACGAAATGACAAATGACACATTTATTGTTGCAATTATTACAGTTATTGGTAAAAAAAAAAGTTATGTGTGAGTAAATGAGGCACCTTTTCATCTGTGTTTTTTTCAGATCGCACCATTATCATGTCCACCCACCACCTGGATGAGGCTGAAGTACTGAGCGACCGCATTGCTTTCCTGGAACGAGGAGGATTAAAATGCTGTGGATCACCCTTCTACTTGAAAGACAAGCTGGGTCAAGGCTACAAACTCACCCTCACCAAGAAGGTAATCATCTTCACAGACGTGCAGTCATGTCAGTGCAAAGCGATGAAAAACTGAGCAAAACTCTCATATATTAATTTTCTTCTCAATACAAAAATATTCAGAGATATTTTCTTTTCTCATGCTTTTAATCAAATATTTCAGCCAGTCCAGTGCTTTATGTTAAAACGTTAGTGTAAGTTAAGGTTGTGGGATTGCAGGCCACAACCTTTATCTTGAGTGTCGGGGGAGTAGGAGCACATCTCTGATGCATCTTAACAGAGACACATCTTTGCCAGCRTAAACTGTAACATTTCACCATCTATTATATGGACAAGCTTGACCGCTCGTGTGGAAATAAATCCTAGGTTTTATCTATGCTGCATTTGACATATGGCAACAGTGTGATGTCTATCTGCTATATTGAAAATCTGGCTGATTAACTAAATCCCCCACTCAAATGATGCTCTGCAGACTTTTGCAGCATACTTTATGTTCACATGCTGCCACAGCTTTTTGCCAAAAGTTCTAATTTTTTTCCCACTGCTAAAAGGTGAAGGCTGACGATATTTTACCTAAGTCTGTGTGTATATCCAACATATCATAAATCAAAACTCCTTCTCCTTTCAATTGTCTGTTGACAAACTCTGAAGTTAGTCTCCTTTTTTAAGAAGCAGGGATACTATTTTATCCATTTATGTGATGATTCTGAAAGTGGAAATTCTAAGCCATGCCCTTTAAAGCCTAACCCTTTAAAAATGGTCAGAAAATTCACATTTTCTAGAAGTGACATGTTTATTGGGCCTTTTAAATACAATCCAAAAAAATATATATATATATTTTTGCCGCATCACTTTGTTTATGATATATTTTTTGTATCAAATCTGATACACTGGGCTGTTTTGGTAACATTTTGCTCACAACAATGTTAAATTAAGAAACAAAAGACAGTTTTGCCCATAACTTTAAACAAGTTTAGAACACTCTAGGAAGTTTACTTCTTTGTTTTTTCCCCTTTTTTTTTACAATGAAGTTTTTACAGCCATTTATTTCACTTCGTGGTAGGCACAAAAACAGTTTCTGTCCTTGTTCAGGCACAGATATACCTTACACTTCATAAAAAAATGCCATCTATTATCAAATTGATGACATTTTCTTATTTTCTTTTTTTCTCTCTTCTTCCTCAATTTTTTTGACATGTAACACGTAAAAATTTAGTCAGTACAGCGTAGAGATTATAATTTCAAAGGAACCACTT
>NW_013952727.1:408712-412145 GCF_001266775.1 Austrofundulus limnaeus
AATCAAACCTTTTTGTCCCACGGATGAAGGACACCAGGTTAGAAACCCTCAGGGGTCTCCAAGAATTCTTTCCCTTAGACAACTCAGAGCCAAGCATTGGTCAAAGTAGTGCAAAGAGGTCTCTGATTCAATGCCGCAGGCATCACACAGACCATTGTCTTGGAGTCCCATCACCATTTTATGGCGGTTGAGCAGATTGTGCCCAGTTAGGACTCCAACCAGTGTACTTAAAGTATTCCTTGTCAAAGCAAGAAGGGATTTTCCAAATCCATGATTTGGGCTGTTTATCAGTTCCCGTGCCTGTCTACAATCTGTCAGCTCCCTCCATCGGATTGAGTATTGACGTCTGATCCATGATATACAACAGGTTTTTGAGGAAAATATTCATCACATTGATAAAATATAGGTCATAGAATCCTGTGTAGCAAATATGATACAAATGGTGATGATAAACAGCTGTTGAATCTCACCAAAATCGAAACATTTAAATGTCTTTGCTTTCTTTCTTGTAGATTCAAGGTGCAGAATCGAAGCCCATAGACAGTGCTGAGCTGAAGTCTGTCATCCAAGCTCATCTACCTGAAGCACGACTGACAGAAGCCAATGGGGGTGACCTGGTTTACTCACTGCCCCCCTTCWCCTCATCCAACGCCTCCTCGTACCGCTCTCTTTTGACCTCGCTGGACACCAACCTGGACGAGCTGCAGCTGGGAGGTTATGGCATTTCTGACACCACGCTGGAGGAGGTAAATGCATACATACAGTATCCCCACAAACTATAGATGAACTWCTGTAGATAGAGTGAAAAAGAAAACATGAGCAGATTTAAATGACTGTTCCAGYAAACTGAAACTCTGACATCTGTTTGCAGGTTTTCCTCCAGTTGACTAATGGAGTCACAGAGGAGGGGAGGCCCCTGTCGATATCAGAGACGGTTTCTGAGACGAGATCTATTGACAGCTTCTCATCAGACTGCAGTGATGATTTTGGCAAAATAGGCGACAAGATCCGTAAGTTCTTACAAATTCGATTCTCTTGCACTTTTCTAGTTTGTCAATTTTTATCACCTATCCACATCACATGCTCTTTTCTTTGATGAGTCAATATGTCAAATAATTTGTGTTTTAGAGCTGTCCAGTTCATCCACAGAGAGTGGTTTGGTCCTGGCCTGGCAGCAGCTGACAGCCATGCTAATCAAGAGATTCCACCACAGCCGGAGGGACTGGAAGGGCCTGATCGCTCAGATCCTGCTACCTGTTCTCTTTGTGGTGATCGCTATGGGCCTGGGCTCCATCAAGAGCGACATGAAGCACTATCAGGAACTGGAGCTAAGCCCTGCGCTCTACAACATTGGGCCAAGTTACTCTTTCTTCAGGTCAGTACCCATAGAAAATACTGTAACACTGGGGAGAAAACACAAAAGGAAATCAGACTAATCAGGACTCCAGACTCGCGGAGACTCTGGCGTAATCAGTTTTCTCAGTTGGCAACATCAGCTGGTGGTTTGATAAGATTTCTCTTCTTTTGGTCAGCGGACTGAAGGAAAAGATTTTCAATCATCACGTTATCAGGACTGTTTTGTTGCAGCATACAGTTGATAATCTAAATGAAAAAAAAAATACATAATTATCAATATCATAAGACATTGAAATGTTTAGAAATAATTTGCATCCAAGTGATGTTATCATATATTATTTCCCGTTGCAAATTGATTGCAGTTATTATCYGAAAACGTTTTGCTTTGTGAAACTTTTATCATTTAAATTTCAAATTGAAAAAAAGTATTTCAAGCCAAAGCAGAATTTGTTGCAGGATGTTTAGCATCAGTATCTGCATGGGTTATGCTCTAAAATGATTATAAAACTAGTTTGCTGAAGGTCAGCTGGACCTTTAAGCAGAAAGTGAGAACGGAGGGGCATGAGATGATGATGATGATGCAGCGGGTTGTGACAGCAGATCAAACGAAGAGGGATRAAGAGTGTCGGGAGAGATGTCTTTATTCTGAACATGTTCTGCTTGTTGATCAAGGCGACATGAAGCGGAGGAGAAAACGCTGAAGTCTGAATTCAAAGCGGATGTCGATGCTCCTCCCAGTTCTTTTCAGCTTGACGAACAAATTAGACTAAAAAAAATGCTATTTCCTCAAATTTAAGATGCGTGTTAAGCATGAGAAACAGGTTACAAACATTTTACGGCTTTTAGTTTGTGCTCGACTGTAGATTACCAGAGAGCTTAATAACTATCAACTTTCTTCAAGTTCTATTATCCTAATGTGCCTGTATCAACCATGCAAATGATCCTAATGTTTATTTATGAGTGTACTTCTCCTTGAGTTGAAAGGCAGGGGGTGGCTCAAACAAAACAAATCCACTTAGATCTAAAGTGGCAAGTCAAATGTCCTCAGATGTTGTTTCCTTTCATCTCTCCACTTCACTGTTTGGGTTGCTCAGTTAGTGTCAATATGCCTATGTAGCATTAGATAAACTCTTTTAACCAAGATTTTTCCTAAGAAACTTATAAAAAAAAACAGTTTTTTGCCCAATTTTCACAGAGCTCAAACTTTTGGAAAGCTATATGTCTGTGTTGCAAATTCCTTTTGAGTCAAGTTTTTTTTTCTTTTTTTTTTCTTCTCGACAGTAACCAAAACCCAAGATCCAGCCTTCTGGTGGACACCATGCTGTCTATCCCTGGAATCGATAACGCCTGCCTCGACAAGTCTGATAACCAGTACGTAATTACACTTCCAGCTGTTCTCATTTCCTGTAAAGCACACTCATTTTCCTAACAGCTTTTTCCACATTTGACCATTTTTTCCCCTCCAAGTCTATTTTTGCTCTTTCCCTCTCTCTTTTTTTTACTGGACAGCTTTTTTTCCCCCCAATTCCTGTCGCCCTCTCTGATATCTCCCGTGATCGTTCCGATCATTTTCCCGCTGCTCAGCTTGATGTATGTGGCTGAAAGCCTGCAGCAGGACTTTACGATGTGACAGCATCATCTGTATTCCATAAACACCTCGTATTTATAGGGGAGATTTTCCCCGCGCAAGCTCTCAGATCAATATTGGCACTCGTGAAGTAGACCTCTAAGGGATCTTTTAAAATAAAAAATAAAAAAATAGTAAAAAAAATATTAAAATGGCCTAGATTTCCTTGAAGAAATACATACTGGCCAGTGCCTTTCAAAATGGATTTTTAATTCACTATAGTCACCACAGTTCCATCTTGCAAGATGGATGACTCTCAACTACTACCACATAATCTTTACCTCATTATCTGCAATTGTGAGTAAATTACAGCCATTTATATGTTGGCAAAGCCATATTAAATTGGGTTGACTCTAAATGTGAAACAGTTGCACACTGCAAAAAATGTCCACCTAACCAAGTTTTAAAATCTTATATCCAGCCAAAAAGTCTTTTTGATCTGGTTTTGAG
>NW_013952727.1:412412-413798 GCF_001266775.1 Austrofundulus limnaeus
ACAAATAATCTTACACATTCTGAAAACAAGATTATTATTCTTACACAATCAGTTCTTGTTTAGTAAATCAGTCTCAAAACAAGATCAAAAAGGCTTTTTGGCTGGATATAAGATTTTAAAACTTGGTGAGGTGGACAATTTTTGTAGTCCAGATGTACATCAAATAACATCAAATAATTTTTTCGAACATTTCATCAAACCCTGTCCAATAAAAAAAGCTAGTTTTAAGCAAATATGTTGCACAATGGATCATATTCATTCAGTGAGATAATTTGCTAATTGTGCAGATAAACAGGCTCAAACACAAACACTATACCTGTGCCTTTAGCAGTGGGTGATTATATAAAAATTGCATGTTTGCTTATAGATTTTTGACATTTTATGTTATCTTTCTGTATATTTTGAAATATTTTATAGTATTTTTTATCAGATTTTATAACTTTGCCAATGTGTGGGCATGGATCTTTGCATTTTATGTTTGCTTTGCATATATCGTATGTGCCCCTCAAACCACTTGGTGAAAAGCAAACTGTGTGGGAGCTGAGCGTCAGCCCACACAAACACAAGTTTCACACAATATGACATTACAACACAAACTTAACAGCTTGGAAAACTGTGATCAGAGTATATTTAGCTCCTGGTTTCACAAAAAAAAAAAAAAACCCACACAATCTCAAAGCTACTTTATGATCCATCGCAAGTCGTATTTATTTTACTCTCTCTGCTGCTGCAAATGCACAAGTTGTTTGCATTAATTTCCCGCAGTATTATCTACATTGTATTTCATCTGTTTGTGAGTTCGACAAGAGGCAGGCTTTTGGCACATCACAAACAGTCGCCGAGCCTTGCCTTCCACTTTGTGAATGATTTATTTTCTCCTCCTAAAGGGTCTGCACAAGAAGCACAAACAAGTGGATCTCCAGAGGAAACATCTCCGAACCATTTAGTGTCTGTAAATGCACCCGAAAGGAACAGGTGAGGCTGGGTCAGCTGTAACGGCATGTGTGTGAGTGGGTTTTTGTGTCCTCGCTTGTCTTCCCCCTCCCATGCCTCGCCTTCTTGAACGTTTCAAAAGGGCCTTGCAGAATACGTTTGTGTCTTCTGTGCACTGCAGATTTGTGAGAAGAATAACTACCAGCCCCCACATAAGAAGATCCCCTCATCACAGACTGTCTATAATCTGACTGGTCTCAATGTGGAGAACTACCTGTTGGCCACAGCCAATGATTTCATCAGGAACAGGTGAAAGCAGTCTGCTTATTATTTTTAGTGTTTTCTTAAAGGGTTCCACGATTAGTTGTAACATTAAACTTTATTTGATAAACATTTATTTTAACTGTAATATAAAGACTGTAAAAATACTGTAGGCTGTTTAGTTTTTTAAAT
>NW_013952727.1:414318-421580 GCF_001266775.1 Austrofundulus limnaeus
TCCTCTCTGTCAACGCTCTCTGGTTTCATTTAAAAGAGTCGATCATCAGATATTGTCCAAGGTTAACCTTCAGGGTGGATATAGCTCACTAGCAGCCTCGCACTGAGGACCTGGTTGATGTCATCATTTACCCAGAATGCTTAGCATTTAAATAAAATGGCCCCATCCGTGTAATGTATTTTTAAACTTTTTGTTTAAAAATTATAAAAAACTAAACAGCCTACAGCATTTTTAGTCTTTATTTTACAGTTAAAGTACATGTTTATCATATAAAGACTAATATTACAACTAATCGGGGATCCCTTTAAAATAAAGTATGTTGCAGAAATTGATGGGCTATTTAGCTGTTTTGAAAAACATTGAAATGATATTGGGATAATTTTCATCTTTTATAGATACTCATTCACAAAGCCTTTTATCGGTGTCTAAAATAAAAGCTTCCTGTCAGTGGAGAAGCTTCACAAAAGAATGTGTATTTGTACAAATCACTTTGCCACCTCAAAGCTTACTTTTTTCAGTTGCTCTGCTTGACACAAACTAGCCTTAAATGGCTTCTTGAAGAAACTCATCTTCGTACATTTTCCGAGGAGCTAAATGCTTCTCCCTTTGAATGCTTCTTATCTCTCTTCATTGGATATTTACTGTGATTGCAAGAAACAAACCGAAAAGAGAAAAAAAAAAAAGAAAATCCACAGCGTGTGTCACATTTAGTTTCTCAGCGGCAGCCAGAGCTCTTTGTTTTGATCAATGTGTCCACTTGGATTTTTCAGGTATGGAGGCTTTGCTTTCGGCATGCCTCTCCCGCCCAACTTGAAATTGGACGTTACTGCAGTGCCTGAAAACCGCACACTGTCCAAGGTAACGCTCTCTCCCTCCTGCTTCCTCACTCCACGACTAATTATCTCTTGAAATGCCATACTAACGAGTTGTTAAACGTTAATATATGACATCCCAATTAAAATCTTTTGGCTGCAAGATTAATATTTGCAGATGGAGCTGGATTGTTGCACCATCAGTGTCATCATAAATATGCTTTACTGCAGCAATTGTCCTTTTTTTTCCGGTGTGTAAATGTTTCCAGATGGAGATGTCTTAAGCTCTCTGCATCTTTTAGCTGTTTTTTWTTATTATAGAAATCTAATATAGATTTCCTGATCTAGAGGCATGATATAGAGATTTGATTTTTATGGTTGTAGGTTTGGTTCAATCCTGAGGGTCACCACACAATGCCCGCTTACCTGAACACTCTCAACAACATYATCCTGCGCTCCAATATCCCAGTTGATAAAAAGCCACAAAAATATGGTAAGTTTGATATAAATAAAACATTTAAAATGTTACTTTCAGGTAAAGGATGCCGATATTGACATTTAATTTTATTAACAGTCAATAATGTGTTGTAAAAATAATGCAGTTTTTTTTATTTTAGAGATGGCATATTCTCTTTATTTTTGCTGGACTTGTTTGGTATCCTTTTAAACAAAACTATGTCCTTGTTATTGTAAAACATACAGAGATATCAGCATTAAAAAGCCGCAGCCGGCATGTTTTAGTGCACTAAATACAAAGACAGCTGTAAACAGTGTGTTGACTCATGGATCATTTTGCTAGATTTAAGCCAGGGGGTGCTGTGTGTCTTTACACTAACAGCCCTATGCATGCGGCATACTAATTTGTGCCATTCTTTGGGGAACGGCGCTGAAGAGAAGCAAAGGCTGGCCCACGTTTTCAGTTTCGTTTCAGCTCTGAGTAGCACCCTAACCATCTGGCCCCAAGCAAGAGTACACAAACACACACKTGCACAAATGTATGAACAAAAGGGCACTTGTGGACATAAGTGCAAGCACACAAGAATAGACATGCATGTTAAAATGYGCTCCAAGGTATAGATGTATAACCATTTAGATGTTACCCATGGTGGTGGAGGTTTACAGGGGTGCAGGTCCAGAGGAATTATTTTCTAAGGGGACCAGCCATGTTTTGTGTGCTATAGTGTCAGAGGAACATTAGGAATCTTTAGATTTCATCCACAAATTGCTTCTTTTCACCCCAGTCTTGCAGGGTTTTTGATTACAACCTCCCACTGTTGCAGATGCACCATCACACTCCAGTCCATCAATCTCTGCTGTCATGACTATAGATTTGATCAGTCCCCCTTGGAACTGTGTTTTGTACTGGAAGACTCTCTGTGCAATTCCCTGGAGAGAAAAAAAAATGCATATTCTGAGCTGTTTTTTAAGCCACGCTTACAAGATATGAGATGAAAAGAAACCCTGTTCAACTATATACATATTTTCACGTTTAGTTATATTTGGACAAATGTTTATGATTGTAGCTCGTCAAGAAAAAGACAAACATAATCGTGCAAAATTGAAATTCTGGTTATTTTTAATGAAGRTTCAATAATTGACGAAGGATTTGCCTGTAAAGCCTAACATTTCCACTGATCTCCCTGTTGGCTCTGGACGCTGGCATGTTTTAGGACACACACTTTCCTATCAGAGGAAATGTAAACAAACAAACAAACGAAGAGGAGCAGTTTATGTCTGTGAGCGTCTAGACGACCATGAGAAAATGAYAAAGTAAATTCAATTCTCTCTGTGTGCACTGGCAAATGAAATCACCGTGCTCTATATTTTCCAATTGACTGTGTTCCAGGCTAAGAGAACATCATTGTTCATTTGGTTTCTGTGCTGAAAAATAGCTTGTGTGCACTGTTTTTGTACTTGTTTTTTTTTAATCACTGATAATATAATACCCTGTTTCTTTCTATTACAGCCATTTCAGTGTCCAGCCATCCTTATTTTGGCCGGAAGGATGATGAAGATACAGTGTAAGGACTAACCTTAATATTGCAAACACATAAAACGACACAAATAAATGTGCAAAMTCATTTTAATTAGAGTAAATATCCCTAATTTACTCAGGTCAATATGACTGATGGCTGTTGTTTGTCTGGCCTGACATAATTTATAGAGCCATCCTATTTTTCCGGTCCTAGACATTAAACTCAGGCTGGATTTAGTGCTGGAGGATACATGACAGCAGTATTTACCCCATATTTGATTTTCTAAATGGATTTCTCTGAGCTCACTCTATTGATCCGAGTCCCAGTGTAATGAGTGTTTATCTTGAAGGTGGCACTGAGGTGGATTGATTTTCCTCAACTTCCCAATGTTAGGTTATTAAAAATGCTCCACATCGTGCTCTAGAGGCCTTACTTATTTATATGCATGTATGCAAACATGTCTGTGTTCCAAAGGATCAAATTAAATCCAGTAGTGGATTGGAGTAACTTATTAACTTAATAATCCTAACCGATTTGTTTATATTTATCAATGGTTTCCTCATATGGACAGGTAGTGTAGCCTCTGGAGGTGCTGCCGCTGCCGCAGCTGCAGTTAGACATTCACCCCCTTCCTTTCGGGGTGATACTTGGCTTTCGCACTTGATATATTGATTTGGCCTGTGCTCTGTTAAAGACATGGCAGATGTATTCCTCCACATGTCTTGATTCTCACCATGCTGTAGCTCAGCCCATGGGAAACATTTCTAAAGCTATCTTGGCCGCGCCGATAACAAGCCTGCTCTGTAGCTGCTGCTCCCGGCTTTCTTCTGTAGTAAGTGCTGCCCTGAAACGCCCACCGCATGTCCCTCTCTGCTGTTCCCCTTTCCTCYCCTTCTTGGTCGCTGTGCCAGATTCGTGCTCTCCTCGGCCTCGTGCAAGACAGTCGGTGTGCTCGGTGGTGTTGTCACCCAGCTAGAGGAGAGTGGCGAGCGTGGTTTGGTCACGTGCAGCCGAGGAATGAGGAAAAAGGGGAATAAACCAGTTCTGACCAGACACAAACACGTGTTGGACGCTATAACTAATGGATCAAAGCTTCAAATAGATTTCTGTTGTCTAATCTGGACAATGGGTTGTGTAGACTCACAGCAGCATCCCTGCCTCGACTGCACCACAAGCACCGTTTGAAGATGCTGTCTCTTTTTTTTCCTTTTTTTGTTATTTTGTTATTACTGAGGCATACATCTTTTTCCACAAAGTTGTTATTAATGGGATTTCATTTACTGGACATCACTTCAGTAGTTTAAATGAGTCCGATCTCAGCAAGGATTGTAAATGATCATTTTGAGCAAAACTTTAAATAGGTCACCCTTTTTTTGTGCAAAATGTACATTTTTCAACAGAATCTACCCCATCTGCGTATATTGATTCATTTGAACTCGCTTCTGAGGGGACGGCAGCATTACTAGAAATAACGAGGCGCACCGTAGAAATATGCTGCTCGCGAATATGATTGAATGATAGTAATTCAASTWGCTGACACTTAATCACGTCATCTGCGTTGGTCTTTTCCTCACAGCATTGAGGGAGTGCTCCAGATCCTCGTGGCTGTGTGTGTGCTGACCGGATTCTCAATTACCACTGCCAGCTTCGCCATCTATGAAGTCACTGAGCACAACAGTGGGTCAAAGAGGCTCCAGCACATTGCTGGCATCAGCGAGACTTTCTACTGGACTGTGAACTTCTTCTATGACATGGTAACRTCTTCTCACTAAACGGGTTAAAGGAAACCAGAACCTGTATTAAAATGTGTTTCAGTAAAATAAAAAGAGAATTTATATTACAAAGGACCTTTTTTGTTTCTTAATATTATCTTTTCATAATCTGTTCTTTATTTCACTTATTTCAAATGCATTTACAGATATGTTCTTTCTTTACAGGTCATTTATTTGATTCCTGTGACTCTGACCATCTGTGTGATTGCCGCTTTCCAAATTCCAGCCTTCACAGAGCGGCAAAATTTGGGAGCTGTCAGCCTCCTTTTTGTGCTCTTTGGGTCAGTAATTAAAAAAAGAAGGTGTCATCTATATATGTTGTATTCCGGATTTTTAATTTTTAATTTTTATTTTTATGTCTGTGAGGTAATTTTAACCAATTCTTGACTATGTCAGATAGAAAATAATAATAAAAAATCATTAGATTGGAAAGCCTAAGGACTTCTGATCCAGCAGCAGTAGTTAACAAGAAGAGTTTAAGAATCATTTGGAGGTCAACTACAGGTGATTTATACCCCCCCCCCCCCCCCCCCCAAAAAAAAAAAAAAAAAAAAAAAAAAAGCTCATAGATATGGGCTTCGTGTTAGTCTGAGCAGAATCCTCCACATGAACCCTGAGCATATAAAGCGTTCTTCTGGCACAAAGTCAAATTGTAAATCAGTAAAAAACGACCTTGTGTTCTCCACAGAGGATATCCCAATGTTCCTACATCTACCACAGCCTTTCTCCACATATGCACTGGGACTTCTAGTCTCTAATGGGTGTTGCTATGTGTGCTATGAGGTTAAATTTCAGCACAGAGCATACGGAGGCTGCTGCTGTTCAAATGTAAACACAGATCTTTTTTTTTGTTTTTTATTTTAATTCCTTCCGGAGGCAGATGGCATCAGGATTGAAAGGCTGTTATAAAAATTGCTTTTGAATCGTTTATCCCATTTGGGCCAAAGACACGACAACGGTGGAACCGGATGAGGAAGCAACAGTGTAACTTAGTGTGAGACAAGTGATGGCTGCCATCTCAGAAGGTTTTAAAATCAATCAGACCAAAAGATTTAGACTTCAGAACTGTATCAAAAGTAATTACATATTTTATTTCGTTCGTCTGTATTACACAACCCGTTTATGTCATTCAGTCACTGTAGTAGAAGTTTGGGCACCTATGTAGGTCGTTGTTTTCAGGCTTCATAGTGGGCTCTGTACTATTGAAGGCCAAGTCAGCACTCTGCCTCTCATTTATCAGACAGATGTCTCCCTCCCAAGCAATGAGTAATCGCAATGCTCCATCTGTCAGGCTGCACCCACCTGGTCCGGTCTGCAGCCTTCTTGCTTCTGTTCCTTGTCATGCTTGGCACTCGCAGTCTGCCTACCAAGCACCTTTTTTTTGGACACGACACGCAAATGCTTTGTCTCTGTCTGGCTCTTTCTGTTACTTTACGTCTCCTTCAATTCCCAMCTTTCATATAATTATTTATTTCTACATTCTTTTTTCTGTGTCCCTCTCTGACCCAAACAACTAGCAGATAATGTGAGAGGAGGCTGAAAGATGTGCTGCCACCACGGGGAATAAAGAGAGGAGTCATTTATCTTTGTCTGTTTTGGCATTGTGACTGAATGTTTACCCTCCTCATGCTATAGCATTTTCCATTTTCGCCTTTCAGTAYTCTTTGGTGCTGCCTTTCATCAAGCTCACAGCTATTATTTAATCTGTTAAAGACCCCCGTGTCCCACCCTACCTCCTTTGCCTAAAAACACAAGTTTGCATCATTTAAGATAATGCAGTTGTGAGAGGAAAAACAAAAGCCATCCAAATCCTCAAGTCCTCGTTTTTCGCCTTTGAATGTTTTCTGTATTGAAGCTGACCCAGTCTATTTTGAGGTGAAGTATAACGTTATTTTTAGTAAATGATTTGTTTAAAATATTCCTCCTTTTGTCTCTTCCTCAGGTTTTCTACATTCCCCTGGATGTATCTGCTAGCAGAAGTCTTCAAAGATACGGAAATTGCCTTCATCTCTTATGTCTGCATCAACCTCTTTATCAGCATGAACACCATCCTGTCCACCTCCATTCTGTACTTTCTTGGACAAATAGCAATGCACAAACCAGAGGTCAGAATAAATGGCCAATGTSAAGATGCCTGTGTTTGAAACTCCACAATGAAATTTATAAACCCATTTTTTGCATGGTCGTGTCTCTCTTCTGTTGTACTTTCATAAAAAAAATACACATATATTATGTTCTGTCCTCCTGCAGGCTATCCAAGATATCTTCCAAAACCTCTGCAACGCATTCCTCATCTTCCCTCAGTTCAACTTTGGAAACGGTCTGATACAGCTGGCCAGATCGAACATCGAGGTCCAGATTCTCAGCGGCTACGGAATTGATGCTTATAAAGACCCATTCTCCTCAGAGGCCTTAGGGAAGATGTTCATCGCTTCCATCGTCCAAGGCATAGTTTTCTTCACCCTGCGCCTCTTGCTCAACAAAACTGTCATACGTAAAGTCAGGTGAGGAAAACAGAAGCCAGAGGTGGTATTTTGATGCACTGTATGATGACAAACTATCCAAAGCCTTGTAATATATTAATGTATAGAATGTTGTTTCAAGATTTGAATCCCCAAGTACAGGGTTCCTGCGGATCCTTAAAAAGTCTTAAAAGGCCTTGAATTCATCAATCCAAAAATAAGGCCTTAATTAGCCTTAAA
>NW_013952727.1:422071-429535 GCF_001266775.1 Austrofundulus limnaeus
ATATGGATAAAAACAATTGGTCTATTAGCAATGTTTGAATAATTTAACCAAAAATACTTTGATTCATGAGTTTCTGCCACAGTTTAATTATTTTTTTGTCATTTGTGTTGGGTTTTAAAAATGATTTTACTTGGCATTAAAAAGTCTTAAAATGTCTTAAATTTAACTTGCTTTAAACTGTAGGAACCCTGAGTACAGTTGTGAGATATATTATGTAGATAAGTGATTAGTTATGTAGCAGATCCTTTTTGAGTGATTAGGGGTGACAAAAAAATAATAATAAATTGCAGAGGTAAACTATGTTCTTTCCCATTGTAGCCATCTAATTTGGGGCAAAAAGACCATTCCTGAAATTGCTCCTGAAGAAGAGGATGAGGATGTAGCAACAGAACATCTTCGAGTCGCTGCTGGAGCAGCCAGCTCAGACATACTGCAGATCAAGCAGCTCTCTAAGGTCTATGAACATCGCAATAAGAAGGTTCATGCTGTCAAGAAGCTGTCTGTGGGCATCCCTGTAGGAGAGGTAAGCCTCAGGAATCATGGAAAACAAGCAAACTGAAAGCACCGGGGTTATAAAAAAATGTTGCTTTAACTTATAAACCTTTTGAGTTTAATTACCCATGAAAACACATAAATATGTTAAGGTTACAAGCTTTATACTTACACTGGTCACTGTGTAAGGTAAAAACACTGTCAACACTGCATTTTAAATTCAATAAAGTCATATATTTAAACTTAGATGCTCTTGGAAAGGTTTTACAATTCATAAAACAATAATAATATCTGCAAATAAAAAGACAGGCATTTCTTTTCTAGTTGATTCCTTTTTTGTTATGAGGCAAATTTTCAGAAAGTTACTTCTTAATTAGAAATGGATTATTTCTAATCTAAAACGGTCAACTGAAGGCGAATTATTCACTTATTAATGATTGTGTCTTAGTTTCATCATCTACTACTGCTTAATATTGAAATGCTTTGAGTTACAAAGAAATGAATTTGTTTTTCAGTGCTTTGGCCTGCTGGGAGAAAACGGCGCYGGAAAAACTACWACCTTCAAGATGCTGACTGGAGATGTTAGCCCAACCGACGGCTCAGCACAGATCAGGGACAGAGATGGGTAAGCTGTGTATTGATGTTGATGATTTTATTCACACGCACACTTTATGTTTACACATTTATGTTTTTTAATGATCTTCCAATTCCAGTACTATTATTTATTTTTTTTGCATCAAATCTTTATATTGATTTATGTTTGTAGAACACTATAAAAATGTAATCTTAATAATGTGATAAAGAACGTGTCTGAGAAAATAAAAATATTGATTCATATTTATGATAGCTTCAAATAATCAGTTTTTCATTGTTTTGTTTTCTTTTATTTTTCCCCGCAGGCGGTTGGTAGACATCATGGAGTGCCGCTACAAGGGAATTAACATCGGCTACTGTCCCCAGGTGGATGCACTTGATGATCTGCTCACCGGAGAAGAGCATTTGTACTTCTATGCTCGCATTCGTGGCATCCCAACGAGGGAGATCGGTGGGGTAAGGAAGAGCTGCGGAAGCAGCACTGTCTTTCAAAGCTTTGCATAGTGATAACATCATCCATAAAACGACACAGAATCTGATAGAAATTCCAAGGTGCTTTCTCACTGCGAGACTAGGAAGTATCACTTCCATGCATACCTAATCAGAGCGTGTGAAGTGTTGAGTGATGTATGTTGAAAGCTTTACAGTCGGGCGAATCAGAAAAGCTTCTGTTGTCAGCTTGGCTCTGAGTCCAAACTTCAGAATTCAGCTGAAGTTTCCATCGATACGGACGTTGTTTGCATCTGTTCAGATTTGGGTTTAAATGCATTGATGATGGTAGGATCCTATTAGATCTGTCACTTCAGTTTTATTCTTCTCGTTTATCCTTGAGAGAAATAATCAATCTTACTTTTGTGGTAATTACTTCATGTGGCTGTCTGTCACCACTGCCAACATTAGAGGAATTAGCAGTGTAACAAAAAGAAAGTAGAGTTTAGAAGGACTTAGGAAACATTTTGCATATAAATCAAGTAATCTGTGTCTTTCTGTCAACCAGTATGTTCTTTTGTATCTGTTCCAACTTTTTTTATCTACTCCAAACTTGGTTGGGTGCATTGATTGATTCAGAGTTTTAATWTATTTATTTTTTTATAACCACCAGATAAACCTTTTCATCCCAAGTGTGTTTTATTAGGTACAATAGCAGCTGTGTAAAATGGAGTTAGCTTTATGTTTGTGCGTTCTCTTCATCACTTTGCAGAAGTAAATACCAGACAATGCTGGGTTTTTGTTCCCATGGCAATGCAACACACAGATTATACTTGCACAGCTTTGTTCTGTAGCAATCGTAGTACTTACATTGAAAAAAATAACTTGTGAGACGTACTTGAAAAAAAATCCTCTAACAAATTTGCACTAACGTTTGTTAATTAAATTTAAATGCTACAAATTCATGTAGTATTTACTCATCATTATCTAGTAAAAGTTATTAAGAATATAGTTAAAGATATGTGAATAATCATATAAATTTTACTTAATTTGCTCAATTAAATCTTATAACGTATACTTGATCAAATTAAGTAAAATTTACCTGATTCACAAATCTTTAACTATTTTTAATAACTTTTACTAGATAATGATGAGTAAATATTACATGAATTTAGCATTTAAATTTACTTAACCAACATTAGTGCAAATTGTTAGGATTTTTTTCTAGTAAATCTTACAAGTTCTTCATAACAGTGCACATGCGTCAAGCACAACATTGTAGCATGACACCTCACAGCTACAGAGAGAGGTGTAGCTCTTCTTGTAGTTCAAGACTTCACCACCAGGTGGCAGTTTTGAAGAACCTTTATTGGATTCTTCTTCATGAACAAAACAGACAAAGTGAAACTCACAGGTCTTATTAATGACTAGGCCTACCACTCTCACTTATGGTTACTTCTGCTGAACGGTTTAACACAAGTTAACAAATAATGAACACACAAATTAGAGTAACACAACAGACTAATTGCTGAAAGAACAATGTTAACCAATTCCCTAAAATGATTTAACAACAACAAACATGAATCCTACCCACAATCCTCCACTGCAGTCACATGACAAACAGCCAAACACAGCAGAATGCTACAATATGCATTCCCTGTTCCCTGACAACTAAATATCACCTACATTATGCCATCAAACTATTGCACACCAACAAATGTGTTCAAGCAAAAGAAACCAGACAACTTATGTTTTATTTCGACCATGTCTTGTCCTCTCCTTGAAAAGTGAAGAAAGGGAATGAGGAGCAGCAGCCTTTGTGTGCGCATGCGCCCTCAGTTTTAGCCCAGATGTGTAGAAGTTACTTAAAATATTCATGTTTGTGTGCTGTCCAGAAAAAGCACTTAAATATTACTTATAAAAAAATAACATTTACTTTTTTGTACAGTACTATTGAAAAATTAAATAATGCGTATTGTTTATTTAGTAAATTCTAGTAGTTTAAAGATTTTGATATTTTTTTGTAAAATTTAAAAGAACAATTAAATAAATGTTACTACACCCAAAAATCCTTTTTTTCAGTGTACTGTAGCTGAGAGTAATGTCACTTTCCAGCTGATTTAAATTAAAACAATGATTATACCTTTATCCATATAATATTTGAAGCTGTAAATTACCACAGCGATCCAGCCAGGATAAAGGAAGAGTTTTGTGAATGACTTTGCCAACCCATGAATCTTGCTCTATAGTTCCCTCCACTGACCGCACATTTCAGTTCCAACCCTGCATGACCTAACAAAGATTTTATTAGCTCAGATACTATACTTGTAGTAAGTCTCTAAAAGCTATTATAGAGAGTCAGCCACGACGAGATTCAGTAATGTTGTCATAGATTCAAATCAAAGTGGCAAAAAAGTCATTGACATGCAGAAATTAGAAACATTTATATCTTTATTTACTTTATTAAAATAATTTATAAAAATGTAATGTCATTTCTCAAAAGTAGTGATAGGAGCGACTGCAGTTGTCATATCAAATCTAGTTTGAATGCAAAAAAAACCCTGTTTTTGCTCTACCCCATTTTCCACAGAGTCTCTGCATTGATTGCCTCTGACACTCTTAGTCATGTTATCAGCAGAACTGAAGGCAAACATTTTCAAGTATGCCCAGAGACACAAAAGACACGCATAGACAATAAAACACAGAAATAGATGTCTGACACTAATCACTGTCACCGCTGCTGCTGCAGCACCTGTTCTCTGATCAGAGTAATGACAACAGTGGTTGTAATAGCCACAACACTGGTGTCAGGCTAATAAAAAAAAAAAAAAAAAAAAAAAATCACGCTATATATAGAATTCCTCTTATGATGTCTCCCGCTGACAGTCCCGTAGCTGTGGATAATGAGACAAGCCTTAATGGGGTCATTTCGCATTGACATGGTTTTGTCGGCTTAATGAGCTGTTACATCAAAGGTGTTGCAAAATGGGTTTTATGAGGAAACCTGGAAAAAAGCTTCATATTTTGATCTGAACCTGTCAGGAATGTGATATATTGTGCATACTAATCATTCAAATTTGGATTCAGAATACTGAGTAGTTTTCTAAAGTGTCATTTTATGGACATAGTTTAGAGACCCTGGATCAGTGAGCTGAACAGAAAACCCCACACTTAAGGAAAAAAATCCCATTTCATAGCAAAAGCCAAAAATCTAAGTGAACTAAGTGAACTGAGGTATCTATTGCGTTAGCTTGCTTCATTGATCTAGTTTGCAGACTTGCCTGCTGATGGGGAAAAAGGCCATAGTTTAATGGGAAATGACTTCAGGCTATTTCAAAGCACACTGGTATTTACAGCACATGCTTCCATGATTAATAACCAAGAGTAGAACGTTTTTAAATGTCTAGGAATGGTTATGATTCAGCGAAGTTTCTGATTGTAGCTCACTAGGATTTAAACACAGAGAATCCACTGGTGTGCACCAAATGAATTATTCTGGATCAGGTTTTGCAGCCCCAGAATTACATAGATATAATAAAGTCACCAGGTAAAGTCATCATTGTTGTGCAAACATCATTAAATATTCATGTGGACACAGCCAAAAGACACCTCAAGTAATTTATAGTGCTGAAGTACAGGATAGAGTAAGCAATTATGGTAAAAGTATGAATCGCTACTAGAAACAGGACCACTCTCTACTCGTTGACCTTATAAATCAACATTTTTTCTGCTTTGAACAGGCTCAAAAATAAAACTAGTGGCACACTGGGCCATCACAGAGAACATCTTTTTATTTTAATTGCAATGATGAATTAAAGGTCTAGGAAATGAACAAGGTTTGTTTACAACCCCAGTTCTCATGAACTTGGGATGTTCTGTAAAACATAATAGAAACTACATACTTTTCAAATTATATTCAATTGAATACACTACAATGACAAGATATTTAATGTCCAAATGGATAAACTTTATTGCTTTTTTTGTAATATTCACTCATTTTGAATTTGATGCCTGCAACACATTCCAAAAAAAGCTGGGACAGGGGCGTGTTTACCACTGTGTTCCATCATCTTTCCTTTTAACAACACTCGATAAGTGTTTGAGAACTGAGGACACTAATTGCTGAAGCTTTGTAGATGGAATTCTCTCCAAGTCTTGCTTGATGCGCAACTTCAGTTGCTCAACAGTCCGGGGTCTCCGTTATTGTATTTTGCGCTTCATAATGAGCCACATATTTTCAGTGGGAGACAGGTCTGGACTGCAGGCAGGCCAGACTAGTACCCACACTTTTTTTTACTACAAAGTTGTAACACGTGTAGAATGTGGCTGAAATCAGGGGCTTCCCTGAAAAAGATGTGGTTCATTTGGGGGCATGTGTTACTCCAAAACCTGTATGTATCTTTCAGCATTAATGGTGCTTTTACAGATGTGTAAGTTAYTCATGCCAWGGACACAAATACATACTTTGGAACTTTGCCCTGATAACAATACAGTCAGTCATATTCCTCTTTGGCCCAGATGACATGACATAACATGATTTCCAAAAACRATTTGAAATGTGGACTCGTCAGGCCACAGGACACTTTTCCACTTTGTGTCAGTCCATCTTAGATAAGCTCGGGCCCAGAGAAGCCGACAGTGTTTCTGGGTGTTATTGATATATGGCTTTGGCTTTGCATGGTAGAGTTTTAATTTGCACTTGTAGATGTAGCAACAAACTGCGTTCACTGGCAATGGTTTTCTGAAGTGGGCTAATACAGTTCAAGAATGATGTGGGTTTTGAATGAAGTGCTGCTTGAGGGATCAAAGATCACGAGCATTCAATGTTTGTTTGGCCTTGATGCTTATTTGCAGAGATTTGTCCACATTGAATGTTTTGATGACATGAACTGTAGATGAAATCCCTAAATCCCGTGCAATTTTACGTTGAGAACCATTCTTAAACTGTTGGTCTATTTGCTCACACAGTTGTTAAAAAAAAGTGGTGAACTTTGTCCTAACCTTGCTTGTGAACAACTGAGCCTTTCAGGGATGCTCCCTTTATAGCCAATCACAACACACACCTGTTTCCAATGAAACTGTTCACCTGTGGAATGCTCCAAACAGGTGTTTTTTGAACATTTCTTACATTTCCTGGTATTTTGTTGTCCCTGTCCCAGGTTTTATGGAACACGTTGCAGCCATTTAGCTATGAAAAGTTATTACAGTCTCAGATTAGATGACTATTAAACTATTATATTCCTTCTGTATTGATTAGAAGTTTGCAGCAGCCATTCTGATTGGTTTTGTCCGTTATCTTCAGGCATCAACAGGAGTGTGAATAATGAGAAATAATAAAGGGAAAAAAAAACAACAACTGTAGTGTCTGGTATTTTTTCTCATCCCCAATCTAATTCCCAGCATGCTTCTTTTATAGGTGGTGAACTACCTGCTGAAGAAGCTGGAGCTGAATTACCACAGAAACATCATTACTGATGGTTATAGCTGTGGCACCCGCAGGAAGCTCTCCACTGCACTCGCTCTCATCGGGCATCCACAAATCCTGCTCCTGGTGAGGCAGACACACACACACTGCTGCACCTGCCCACATAATTGCCCGATTGATCACCAGAAAATAAATATTAGGCCAAAAGTGCACTGTTTTTATTGAAATGGTCTTAGAATAAAGTAGATATCGATCTGCTCTATTGGAAAGATTTCATACAGTTAATTAATTTGCTGCGACAAGCTTATCCAGTATATAGCTTCCATGTAGCTTTACACTTTGTTTCTCCATTATGCCTCTATTAAATGGTCTCACTTTGTTCCCACTCTTTTCTTTTGGTCCTAAACTTGCTCTCCTTTTTATTTAATTTGTTTTTTCAGACCCTTTCTTTTTTTACAGGATTTTTCCTGTTTTTTTTTTTTGTGTTTATTTTTTTTACTTTCTCGCCACGCTCATCTGCACTG
>NW_013952727.1:431046-436527 GCF_001266775.1 Austrofundulus limnaeus
TATATATATATATATATAAACACAGTTCTTGGCATCCGATTACTTAATCTAGCACAGTCAGATCTACATTCAGATCCATAATCCAGTATTATCCAAATGTAATACAATTTAAACTAAGGTTTATAACAAAGTGCATTTACTTCATTACAGTACTTAAGTATTTTTTGAGGATCTGTCATTTTTACCAAGTATTATCCTAAATTGTAACTTTTAAATTTATTTAGTTACGTTCAAAACATAAATATGTACTTTTAATTCTTTACTTTAAAATTTAACACCTCTTAAGATGCTACAAATTTAAAAATGACCAGAACTAATCATGAAAGTTCTTTATGCACTCTAAAAAAATGAAGTGTTTAATTTACTTAATTAAACTGAGTAATTTACCCATTTTCTTTTAAAGGAAAACATGTAAATTGCTTTACATTTACTCATCTTGGCTCAGTGGAGCCAGCTGACATAACTTGGTAAAGTAAATACAACACTTCATTTCTTAGAGTGTATGTAGAAGTGCTTTTACTTTCCCAATTATTGTGAGCAGTTTTATGACTTTTAATGAAGTACTTTCCTTATCAGTGAAGTTCATTTTTACAAAACTGAATTTCTGTTAAGTTATTTTTATTTTTACTTTGTCATCAATGCATGTAAGCAGCAATGGATTCTAAGGGATATGTGTTAGTGAGGTAAAAGTTGTTTTTACTGTTCAATCCCTTTTTAATATCCTATGTTATTGTATTGATTACGAATCTGTTGAGCTGCATTGTCCTTTTTAAAGAATCAGCTGACTTTCTTTGCTGAGCTTTTTAGGACATGCAATGCTCCAGGTTTATTCCTGCAGCTATATTTATGTAGAATTTACTGTGTTGACCAACAAAAAAATACAGATGTGTTCTCTAAATGTCCTAGGAATTTAGGTTATGTTTAGTATATTTACTGTATTTTTTTACTGTGACCTTTACACTTTTTCCAACTTTTAATGTCTCATTTTAACATTCTGTCTGGACACAAAGGACCAGCACTCTGCCATGGTGGAGTACCATGTACCAAACGCTCCTGGAGGGGTTGCTGACATCTTCAACCAGCTGGAGTCCAACAAAAATGCTCTGCGGATCAAACACTTCTCTGTGAGCCAGACCACACTGGATGAGGTGAGAGAAAAAAAAAAAAGACAGGATATAAACTGAAAATGAGGGAGAACCAGTGTGTGGCTTTGTAGGGGTGGGTAGACGGTAGCAAGGGACAGGAGGGGAAAAAAAGACGAGATGAGAGAAGGTGCGAGAGGTTGGTAGGGGATGCAGGGGCCAGATGGAAGCTGAGTAGGAGGAAAAGAAAGAGCAGAGAAAGAGGGGAGAGGGGAACTGACAGAGGGTAGGCCTGAGGGAAAATAAATGGAATATGAGTTAGTGAGAGAATCCATGAGCTTTATATGCAGCCAAAGCTGATATCCTTCAACTACTCTAAAACCTCTGGGGCTGTGGGATTGGAAGACACCACAACCAGGAGAAAGAGAGGGGGGTTAGCGTGGGAAGCTCATCCATTTGGTTAACTAAAATTTACTCTTTCCTTCAGAGAAAGTTGTCACCTTATTTATTGGCACGTCTCTTAAATTATAATTGAACCTCCACAGGTCTTCATCAATTTTGCTATGGAAAACACTGGCATGGAAACGGTACCGATTCACAGCGAAGGCGACGACGATGGGTCGGACTCCATTAAGGCTGTAACATCATAAAGCTGGCTGTCTTTTTTTTTTCTTTGGTATTTTGTTCATTTTAAGATGAAGAACACTGCCAATGTATGTGCTAAACTTACGTTTAGATACAGTTACGTTAAATACATAAATCTAAAACAAAGTGTGTAGAAAATGATTGATCTCCAAAAGTGTATTGACTGATGATATAAATGACACTGAATCAAATCTGTAATGAGGAGCAGAAAACTGTATTCACTTTAATGCATTGATGCACAAATGAAGTTATAAAAAATAACTTATGTTTTTCTATTTCACACTTGGTTTCCCCACCTTATGTATGTGCTGTTTTATTTCTCTCTGTGGTTGGGATTCAGAACATTCCCATAAACATCTATTTCTATCAATCTTGTGATTTTCTTTGGTTCTGTTTAACGTTCCCATGTTCTGATTGTATAACACATTTTATATTATAAAATGTGAAATGGAAAGGTGGACATGTTTAAATATGAAGCACATACATTTATGCCAACTTGATCAACATTCGTAAAAGAAAACATTATTTTTTAAACATAAAATAGTATTTTTCCTAAACAAGAATATTTCTCAATTTTGGATTGTCTTTACTGAATTTAATGACTCTAGATTTCCTGCTTTTCTACTGTTTAAGTATGATCTTAAATACACATTGAGATTATATTTCTTGATCACAATAAAACAATTTTTCAATTGTTCCTGCAGTTCAATAAATTTAATGGGTTTCATCAAAGTTCCACAGATAAATATTGTGAAATGTTTGAAGTAAAAAAAACAATTCTGAAATCAAAATAAAAAAAACAACATAACGCTAAATGAGAAGCTGTTTTTTCTCTCCAGTTTTGAAAAAAAAACATGTTTATGATTCCTGTTAATTCAGTATATTAAAAAAGCTATTGCAATATGTTGTATATAAGTTTATCATGGGACAGTTATTAACTTGTTTTTGTGTTTTCACTGAAGGTTTTTAGAAGTGATCTTGAGCTCGTGCAATTATTTAACTACATTAGCTTTACTGCAGTGCTGAGGATCGGAGATGATAATCATTTCTTATTGCCCCTGCTTCCAGACATGCATTAATAAAACAAAAAATTATCTTAAATCCCAACTTGTTTAAACTATTCCCACATGTGGTCTTTTCTACCATGGTGATTTTTTTTTCTTACTTAGTCTCTCAACTACACACAGTATATATGTGATATATTGATGATATGCAGCAAATATATGCCAGGATGGTGTTTGAAAAATTAGTATTTCAGCCTTTTGTTCTCTTTTCCATCATTTTCTTGAGTTTGTAATACAACAGCAACCCATTCAATCGTTTTACCATTTCCAAATACACAGTCTTGCCATATCATGATTTGCAGGGCCCTCTGTCCTGCATCTTTCTGTCTCCCTTTTCTAACAGTTTGTTCACATGGCTAATACCTYCTCAGCAGGTCATAGTGTCAGCACAAATCAGTAATAGTCCATTAATTGAAAACAGGTGTGCTTAAACAGGAAAACACGTGAAACATCAATTCAAACCCCAAAATATAGTGTTTAACTAAATAAATTAATAATTATAATAATAATAATATGAATTAATTYCACATGGGTGAAACACAAAATGAATATATTTGGAACCTGCATCTTCACAGTGACAAAATACATTTATTATTATTACTATAATTATTACTATCATCATTATTATTATTATTATTATTACTACTACTACTACAACATACTGTGAAGACATCAGTAGAGTTGACGTGCATTGCAAAAGTTTTACTTTTTTAAAATGATGACATCACTTCCGGAAGTTCCTGGCGGGAGATGCGACAAACCAGGAAGTAATTCAACTCGTAGCGGTTTTGCTCTAGAAACACACACAAAAAGTTCACCAGTAAACAAGTAAAATAAACATTTCTTATAAGCATGGATGAAAACGCYGCACTGCAGACTGAGGAGTGGAAAAACACAAAAGAGGCGGTCGCAAAYTTCCGCAAACTGCTTCTTTGTTCCAAATGGTAAGTGATAGCGCAAATTTAACAAACATCTGAACTGCATAGCGAAGCTCTTAGGATTTTTTTATTAACTAATGCATAATTGTGATCATTTCTGTGGTAGAAAAAAAAATAAACTCTCGAACTCTCTTGACTTAATCTCGAAATTTATCAAGCGACTTGTAAGAAATAATCATATAGTTAAAAAATGTGAGGCATTACAGACTATTTAAAGAAGTCATACATTTCATTTTTAACGGCTGACAGTAGTCTAAGCATGAAATACGTTTGGTAATATGTTTTAAAGTAAATAAAACCCCACGGTGCGAGAAGAACATGTAGTATAGAAGTCACAGCAACCTGAGGATGAACACGTAGATATATTTTGAAAACTAATTTCGAGGTAGAATGAGCTTCAAAACAGCAGCATGAGGTGCTGGAAACAGATACAGAACAATGAGCACCTTCTGGTGAGGTGCTGCTGCTTTTTCATGGTATGTGTTTTGTTTGCTTGGCTGTGATTGGTGTTGGTGGTTTATTTCAGCTCGGGTAAGTGTTTTGTTTGGATGCAGCAGGATGCTGAGGTGCCCATAGCAATAAGCCATTACACAGTCAGAGGTGGGGGAGTGCTTCCATGGAAGGGCAGAGGTTCTGATTATTCTGTAGTTTATGTTAGGTCTGATAAAGGCACTGCAGATGTTCAGATTAGTTTTCTATATGTTCAAMCACCTCTAATAACAATAAACCTTCAAAGTCCTGCTTTTTTCCTGTGTATTTACATGCTACATGTTCGAATGACTTCTTCCAGGGCAGAGGTGAGKTTGAATTGACTATGTTTCAATTTTTTTGTCTTATTTTCCAGCTCTGATTTGATGAAGGAGCCCGTCTGTCTGGGCATGTGCGAGCATATGCTGTGCAGGTAATGTAACCTTGCTGTGATACGCTCGTTTCAGACAGACTTGCACCGTGGCAGGAATTTTTATTCGCCCAACGCAGGTGTAGCTAATAATGGTAATGATTGCTTCATTCCATTTAAGGGTACTGCTGCCAGGATTGCGAAATTGTGCATGCTGGTTCGCTGGCGGGGCGAACTGGCTGGTCTAAATGGTGTTTAAAAACCAGCGGTGTGCTTTTCCTGCTATGGTGCATCAAATGGCCACAGTGGAAATAGTCTTGTTTCACCACCCCCACATGCACGATGAATTATTGAATCCAGCAGGATTATTCTCTCTCTAGATGAAAATGCTGACAACACATAGTTTACACTTGTGAAGACAGTTAATGTCTCTGTAGGGATGAACTACCAGCCTTGTTCCCTGTCTTCATGACTGAATCTACTTAGAGGGTGAATCAATAGCTGTATTTCTTTGAACTGAACTGTAAAGCAGACTCCAATCTAACAAAGGTTTATTGCTCAGGTCTTGTGCTGGCCCCCGGGCAGGGGACGGCTGTGTGGTGTGTCACAGCCCTGCGTGGGTGAAGGACATTCAAATCAACAGGCAGCTCAGCAGCATCGTGCAGATTTTCTGTGGTTTGGAGTCCCTGCTAAATCCTGCACAACAACCTGGTAGATGTGACCCAAGTATTTACATCATCTTTCGCTATTAAAAAAAAAACATCTCTAATATGTGACCCATCATATCGAAATGAGGATTAAGTCAAATTTGGTCAAAATGACCTACCGGTAATTACATTTTCAGGTTTTTGGCTTTAAAAGCTACATTTTGATACCTGGATCATTCTGATATCATAATTAAATCCATATATATG
>NW_013952727.1:436597-441254 GCF_001266775.1 Austrofundulus limnaeus
GTATTATAAAGAGGAAACCTCAAATTTTATTTGAAAATTGAGATTTCCCAGCTAAAAAGAAACAAAACTTTGCTAGCTCACAGGGAAAATCTCAAAATCTTAAGGCGTTTTCCCTCAAAATCAGTTTTTTTGTTGCTACTACTCAAAAAAGTGCTTCCAAATATAGTTTTATGATTATACAGTATTTCAGACAATTCATTCAAATGATACATTGATAAGGCATTTATTCATTATGTTTTGACAAAATGCAATTTTTGTTAACATTTTAATCAAAACACTATATTTGCCTATTTCTCCATATACCACTTTTAGACTTAATCCTCGTTTTGATGTGATGKSTCATATATCTTCTCTTAAAGCAGTATTAGTGATTTACTTATTAGACAGATAGCCATGCAGTGTAGTGAAGCATATTTGTGTGACGTTTCTAATCAGAATTTATAGAGAGAAAAAATGTGATGTACTTTTTAAATCCCTATAGGTAAAATCATATAAGTAAATAGTTAATTGTGTGCAATTTGTGTTTGTTTTCTTAAATGCATACAATAAATCTATAGCAAGCTGAAAAATTGCTAGTGTAATATTTCCTTTATTTCTTCTGAACGTACAATGCAACATTACAAAGAGCCTGTATGAAAGCAGGAGGATTATTCTGTGTTGCTAACTGTGTATCTGTTGTCTTTTTTTTAATACTTTATTGCAGACTCATCTGCTGCTACTGAGGTTCAAACACAACCTGAAGCTGCAGTCTTAAAACACAAGAAGAACTTTAAGATCTGGTTCAGTCCACGCAGTCGTAAGGTGCGCTGCAGGGTAGAGAAACCTTCAGAGGTCGATGTATCAGACGGTAAATCTGCTGAAGTGGCTGCAGCACAACTAAGCACCACTACTGCTCTGTGCCAAAACATGTCGGTTTTTAATTTTACTTCATCCTCCCAGGACTCTTCTTCTTCTTCTCACAAATGCAGCAGTGTAAATAAAAAAGGAAAGAAGAGGTCGAAGAAAACCGCCACCAGCAAGCATGTGCAAAAAGCAACTAGAGCCACACTTAGAGAGACAAAGCAGAATAGAAAGAAGCAAAAGTTGGAGGCCATAAACCAACAATGGGGAATAACAGAGGAAGAGACTGTTCCATCCAAACTGGAGCAGCCCTGTGCTGATGGAGAGAGAAGGTCCAGTAAAAAGGTTTCTTTCCTAAGTCCTGTCACCTCTGATGTGTCTCAGCTTGAAGCATCACATGGTAACACAAATGAACTCCATCCTGCCAGCAGTGCAATAAAAGACAGTCTCTCAGAAAGCAGAATCAATGCCTCAAATTACCAAACTCAGCCTGGTCAGAGCACATCGAACGAGAAACCATCTGCAAATGACTCCCATCCTGATGACAGTCCAGAGAAACAGGAAAACTCATCTCCTCCTGAGAATCCATCGAAAAGGAACAGAACAGAGGCAAAAACCTGCACCTTGGAGAATACACCAAAAAGGCCGAGGGCGTCTCCGGGCCAAAGGAGAAAATCACTGGGTCGGACATCTTTGTCAGTCATCAACCATTTATCTTCACCCAGGAGTGATAAGAGCAGCAAAAACTCTAGAAAGGAAAGGGGCAGTCCCAGCAAATCTTCGGGTAGTCCCGGATCATCTGTCGGGCGGCCAAGTTCCGGAAGTCCTGCAGTAATGAAGAGAAACCACAAGGGAGAGACCCTGCTGCATCTCGCTGCGATAAAGGTTAAGAAGTTCCTCAATTTTTTTCATTTTTTTATATTAAAAGTGAAATAAAGATGCAAACCATGCTATTTTTATTTTCCTCACTTTTTTTATGTAGCACGAATAAACTCAGAAATCTTCCTTAAGATTTCTTAGTTCTAAGATAAGCCAACCATGTTCTGCTTTAAGTAATCCTTGTGAACATAGTCATAATCCCTCTCCGCATCCCAGACAAAGTAATCAATGGCCCTCTGTGGAGTCTGATTAATAAACCAAAGGGTTCTGATTAACCAGGATCAGCTGTTTGTTTTAGAGGTCCGTGAGTCTCAACTCCAGCTTCTTGTCCTCTCTCGGCCCTGTAGGGAGATACGGAGGCTGTCAAGGAACTGCTGGACCAAGGAGCTGACCCCAACCTGAAAGACAATGCTGGATGGACACCTCTGGTAAGTTGTTAAAAAATGTAGCAACAAAGTTTCATTTAGGAAAACAAAACATTATTTAAACTTAGTTTTTCTACATATTTTTTGTTTTTTTACTCGTGACTTCAGTTAGTCAAATAAAGGCTACAACGTCTCAGTTAGTTCTTGAAGAAAAAGCCATATTTTATGCATAAATTCTAATCTTAAAATGAATTGGTCCTTTTTTTATTTTTTCTCCGCAGAAAGACACAGAATTTCCCTTTTATTTGTTGACCTTTTTTTCTCATTTCTTTTCTTTTAAGAGAAAGTGTCAGTATTTTTATATCTAACTTTACTACAGCACTTCATGCAGCTTCTAGCTCCGCTCAAACTTGAGTATTCAGTTTAGGTTCTGACAGTTGGCACATAATTTTTTTACAATGAGATTAGAGCTTGAAATGTTCCATTTTTGTACACTTCTATACAGCATTGTGAGGCTGGGAACTGTTTGAGTTGAGATGCCCCAATCATTTAAAACTCCCCGGCGTGTCTTTTTCCTGCGCTGTTCTTTCAGAACCATTTTAAATACTTAACTTTTTGCTAGTTTACTGAAATAAAATGAGGATTTACAAGAGTCTGCTTTAMCCATGTTTGACAACCATTAAATAACGAAACAGATTTCAATGTGCTATTTACAGATCTGCAGATTTCCATTCTTGTGAGCAAAACAAATGTTTTCTTTTTTTTTCTTTTTTTACTACAACAGATGGTCAGCACTAAAGAAAATTGAATACATCCCAGATTTAAATGAAACAGTTGGAAATGATGGGAGGCATGTTTAATTTCCAGCCAGTTGTATTAAAATAATACATTTTCTTTTTTTAATTAAAAAAAAAATGTTAATTTTTACACTTTTGTAAGGAAGAGCTCATTAATAACTCAAGTTATGATTCAAATTAACAACTACAGCAACAAAAGTAGCTTTTATATAAAGTACATGCAAGTGAAATATGCACATTGAAGTATTTTTTTAATGCTTCACCATCACCCTAAAAAGATTAAAAAAAAAAGAACATATAGATCTGAGCGTGGCATACGAATTGTTTCTTACAGTATAATTTCGGGTTTGATCTGAATGACTGTTTCAGCATGAAGCGTGTAACCTTGGCCACCTGCCAGTTGTGGAGTTGTTGGTCTCCAGGGGGGCCTTGTTAAACACACCTGGCTATGAAAACGACTCTCCACTCCACGATGCCGTAAGGAACGGACATGCAGCCATTGTGAAACGGCTACTGCAGCTCGGGGCTTTGCAGAATGTCCTGTAAGTTGTTTTGCATATCTTTTAAACTTTATTGTTTTTATTCATGATGTGCTTTTGTTAGTTTGCCACATTGTAAAGTTTTTTTCGTTCTTTACACAAAGATGGGGTTGTGCCCTCTAGAGGAGGAGCACAAGCAATTATGTGGTTCACGTTTCATATGAAAACTTCTTTTTAAAACAAATCTTCATAAAATTCAACTTTTTTTTATGTGTTTAGTCGGGTTACTCAAAAGGTTGTCACAAAAGAAACCAAGCGTTTTAAGGTAACATTTTCTGTCACTTCGTCATTGCATGATAAAAATGCCTTTTCCCTCCAGACCTGCACATTTTTGTCTGTTTCTCTAAGTAAATAGTAAAGTGCCCTTTTCTGAGTCACTGAAAGACATTTTGGCCCTATTTGTAGTCATGAGCAGGGGTGTAAAGAAGTGCTATGAGTAGGTGGACAGATGCAAGGCTGGTGCTGATTATCAGTTTGGTGAAGCTATATCAACATTCTTGTTTTTCTCTGTGGAGGCAGTGTCAATGGGTCACACATTGCTAATAATGAGGTAGAAAAAGTTGAGTAATTATGAGTTGATCAGGATCAGTTTGGACACTAACCATCATATACCATCTGTTATCTATTGTCCATGTGTTTGCTGCACTGTATTTTGTATCTTTTCATCATATACTGTACTTTCTTCTTTGTAGCTTACTTGTCTATAAGGCAAAAGAGTCAGTAATTTAGACAGTCTGGCAGACGAATGCAATCTTTGTCCAAATTTCTCCTATTATCAAGCACATTTGCACACACGCTCAAGGGCCAAACAAAGACAACATCAGTTACTTTCAGAAACTAAGGTCTATCTTGAGCAAGATTACAGCTGGCATTGCAAATATCTGAAGGATTGAAGTCAAGTCTAACTCGTTCTGTGTTGAACACAGTTGACCATTTCTTATTTGGTACAGCTCATTGACAAACATTAAAAACAAAACACAAGCTTACTCCTTAATTACAACTAAATACAAGTATTTTAAATTGTCACAGTTGTGCTATAAAACTATATGAACCAACAGAAGTCAACAATTTAATTGGTGTATTTGTTTTTTATTTGTTCACATGAACTAGACTTATGCTTTGGAAAGTCTACAGAAGGTGATTGGGCCCTTTTGCAAGAACATGTTCGTATTCTTATCCTAAATTTCTCTTACTTTTGTTCGTACAAAGGGTTCGTACGAACATGTCACGTCAGATT
>NW_013952727.1:442029-443645 GCF_001266775.1 Austrofundulus limnaeus
GGAAAACCCGTCTGGATAACAGCAGACTGACTGTTCATAAAATATACGACAGGTGTAAATTTTGTTCGTATCTGAAAAAAATCTTAGAATACGAAAACATTGGTGAATGCCACAAATTCTCCTAAATCACTCGTACGCACAACTTAAGAACAAATCTGTGCGTATGAACGGTTCTTGCATGAGGCCCATTGTTCTTTTGGTCTCGACTTCCATATTACGTTCCTTGTATAGTTCTGAATATATGTTACCGTAATTGTGTGAGTTGGTGGTTCGGTAGAACTGATGCCTCTCAGCAAGGTCGCCGGATCAAATACTGGTCCGGAGACCTTTCTGGGTCGAGTTTGCATGTTTTCTTTCTTTCTCCGGGTACTCTGGTTTCCTCCTACAGTCCAAAAACATGACTGTTAAGTTACTTGGCAACTCTAAATTGTCCCTAGGTGCGACTGAGAGAGTGAATGGTTGTCTGCCTTGTTGTGATGTGATGGACTCACAACCTGTCCGGGGTGTACCCCGTCCCTTGCACAGTGACTGCTGGATATGGACACAAGTGACCCCCTGTGACCCTGAAAGGAAGAAGGGGGTATAGATGATGGGTTCAGAATGCACTATGCACAGTTAGTCTCAATAGACAGCCTGTAAGAAAAAATGTTGCAGATGTTTGTAAACATACAGTAATTTGCTTGATGCTTATTGATGCTCATGCTAATTTTGCATAAAAAATGATCTTTTGATAAATGAGAAATGGCAAAACAAGTCTTTAGGTGTGTTTTATAATAATTGCTTGCTCATTAATCAAGACTGAATGCTGAATCCATCCACTAAATCTAAGCCTTGAATTCATATTCAAATGTTATTTCACATCACCTCTATTTCTTAGACTGCACCAACATGTCAGTAAGATAAATTGTGGTTGTATAATTACACTGCATACAGACTAATACAAGAACAGAGCTGTAAAGGGAACCAAAGGTTAGTACTATAGTTTATTGTGGGATCCAAGTTCTCAGTTTTGCAGCACTAGGCAGAAAATATTGTTTGTTTTTGTATTTTTCTTTAAAATAACTTGTCTTCATTAAATACTTTTTTTGTATGGATTTTACATGTTTAAGTCATTTGTTGTCATATTTATCAACATGTTTAACTCGGTGCACAGCTCTGAATATGTGGGTGCCATTTATTCTGCTCTCAGCAAGTCAAAAACAGGTTTTTGTAATATGCCAAGAAAGGAAATATTTTAACACAATTCTAAAAAACAAGAAAATTGAGTTTTTGTTTAAAAACAGCTGTGCAAACTTTTTAATAAACTTTTTTAGCACGGTTTTTCGACCTCGTGGGTACATAGATTGTACTTTTTTATGTACGACTGTGTGTAAGGAGAGACACTGCTTGTTTACAAGAAAACCTCCAAGGGCACCTTCAAAATATTGTGTTTTCACAACTTCTAAAGAACGGGTGCTTTTTAAATATTTTTTCTCCAAGCCTTTGAATATACACTCACCGGCCACTTTATTAGGTACACCTGTCCAACTGCTCATTAACACTTAATTTCTAATCAGCCAATAACATGGCGGCAACTCAGTGCATTTAGGCATTTAGACATGGTCAAGACAATCTCC